>NW_006239097.1:272023-328928 GCF_000226075.1 Solanum tuberosum | reverse complement strand
TTTAGTGAATAGCCAACTTAGGCCAAAAGCCTAAGTTGGGGTGTGGTGAAAGGGAAATGACAAGTCAAGAAGTGCAAGACAAATCCCCCTTAACCCATGGTATTGCATAATAATGGAACCCCTTCAATTCAAAAAAATAACTAAAGATGAAATGTGGAATAAACTACGAAGGGATTCGGGTTCAAGCAATCCATAGAGGAGAATATAAAAAGGTGACTTAGAAGCACTAGAAAAAGAATTGATAAAGGAAAAGAAGGGAATGCCTTGAGAATACAACATCTCACGAGGAAAAGTCACTGAGCCTAGAAAGACCTTTTGCTCTTGAGTAAGCCGAATCGAAAGTCGATTAAAAAATAAGGGCAAACCTATGGGTGAAAACATGCATTGAGTTCCTCTTTTATTAGTGTGAGCGTTGCATCTGATTTCGTATCTTAAATTGATTAACCTCGGTGTGTGGATATGGAATCATTCTTTATGTGAGGGCATGTTGATACTTTTTGTTGAGCTTGAACTTGCACAAGTAGCAAGTATTGTGAGCATGAGAATCTTTGGTAATAGTGTGTCACATCTTGAATCTTTGAGTACAGAATTGATCCTTGCATAAGTAAATTGAGTCTTGTTGTGTGCATTCATAATTGAGTCTTGTGTATCACTGTTTGAGATACCCTTTTTGAACGGCTGAACTTAAGTTTGCTTGAGGGCAAGCAAAATTTTAAGTTGGGGGTGTTGATGAGTACACAAATTGGACTTATTTCGGGATTTGTTTTGATAGAAATAGTGTCCTCAAATGCTTATTTTATCTCAATATTTGATGAAAACTCTTAAGTTTCAGGTATTTGAAGTTTTAGTGGAAGCATGGACACTTATGCGCAAAAAGGAACAAAAAGGCTCAAAAGAATGAAGAAGCAGAAGCCTGAGCATCGCCAAGCACACTTGGTGATTCACCAAAGGGATACACTCTGCCCTTTGTTCCAGTACGCGAAGCCCTAAAGGAGAAGGATAAAAAAGGTGATGAAAGAAGCAGTCGGCGCTTCGCCGAATAGTTCCGTGAAGCAGTACTATTCCGCCCAATGGTCCAGAACGTGAAGATGATGAAGGCAAGCACGAAACAGCGATGAAACAGAAGAAAGGCGAGTCGCCGAGTCATTCGGCGACATCGACTAACCTCGTCGAGTGATCCGCCAACACTAATTTCTGAATTCTATAAATACTAAACTCTTTATTAATTTTAGGAGAGTCGAATTATTATTATAATTTCCAGAATAGAATAGTACGTTTTGGGATATTTTTTCTCTCAAGTTTGGAGAGGGTTTTTGTGGGAGACTTGAAGAAAGAAGGATTTCATCTTCCAAAGTTGGAAGTGGGTCTTCTCCATTCTTCTTCCTTTGCTTAAATCAAGGTTTAATTTCTTATTACCCATTTGATTTTAGTATCATTTTTAGGAGTATTTTGTTATTTCTTGATGTGTGGCTAAAAACCCTCATTCTTGGGGTGTGATTTAGCAAATATGTGTTGATATTGTTGTTGGGTCTTGCTTGCTGATAGGTTAGATGTATTTTAATGGTGATTTTACCTAGTGGTTGTGGTTTTAATTTAATGGATTTGTAGTTGCAAATACAAAACCACCCATGTGTTTTCGGCTTGTCAGAGAGGGAGATCGCGAAACCAAGACCGCTAGACTGATGGTCTAAGGAATGGGTCGACATGAGGTTCAGCCCGAGAGGGTGAGCCCTAGTCCCATATCCTAACACTCAGCTCGAAAGAGAGAGTGGGGTAAGGTGTAGGCTGGCCTTCATGCGGCAAATGGGTGTCTGAAAGGAACGCATTTGAAACGGGGTAAGTTGCCCAAGAGGGAAGTTATTTCAATCTAAAGCTTAGCCTAGTCACTATTATCTTGCAAAATTCAGGTCGAAAGAATGTACCCAACGATTTATCTCAACTTGTATTGTGGTCACACCCCAAGAACCTTTCCCCATACTTGATTTTCTTGTTATTTTTGTTGTTTTTACTACTTGTGACAAAACCCCATTTGATATTTGACACTTTTGTGTCACCCTCTTTAATTTATCATGTTTTTGTTCGTAAATATCTTTAGCTACGATTAGTTAGAGCTAAATTTTAATTTTCTATCAATTCTAAAAACCACTCCCTTGGGACACGACCCCAACCTTCAGTTGGGTTACTATATTTTCGACGATCGTAAACACTCATACCGTAGGTTAATGTCATTGGTCACGATAAGCATCAGAAAGTTGCTTCAACATACTAATAAATCTTTGGTATATGCCTTTTTCAGTCTTCTTTACTAACCTTTATGGGAAGAGAGGTGGAGGTCTAGGCATGGGACAACTTTTTTGGTTATCTCCACTTCCTTATCTGTCGCAATCTCGGACTCTCCAGTAACCTTGATCTCATCATCATCTTTAGTAACCTCAACTTCAACCTTAGACGACATAGGTGGATCAATGGTCGGCTTACCCCCTCAAGTAGTGACTGCCATACAATGCCCCTCATTCTTCAGATTTTTGATGGTGTTGCTAGGAAGTGTGTCGGGCTGTCTTGGATTGACTGTAGTGGACAAATGATTCATCTGCTTCTCAAGCTGCTTGATCGACACTGCATGGGCATCAACTTTTTGACCGATTCCAGACAAGTCATTTTGCATCTCCTTCACATTCTCATAAGTCAAGTCAAATCTCTTCATAATCTTCTGCATCATATCCTCAATACGTGACATACTACCCCCAGCTTCCCTATTACCAGATTCCTGATTTTGAGGAGGAACATAAGGCCCACCCCTATCATTTCTATTGTCATAGTTGTTTTGGTTGTAGTTGTTGTCGCGATTGTAGTTCCCATCCCAGACATAATGACCCTCTCGGTTGTAGTTGCCATAGTTCCGACCTTGACACCAATTATCCAAATTGGAACCTTGGTCTTGGTCTAAAAAACCCCCCATCTGATCATTCACTGTATAAGTATCCTCTTCATAGTAGCACTCCTCAATCGGCAGTAGATTTTTAGTCAAATAATTCACATCATTTATCTTTTCGGTACCTCCGCTCACATGCTTCAACACCAACCCAAGTTCTCTCCTCATCTGAGCCATCTCCTCACGAATGTCATCGGTAGATTGACTAGGTGCAGATTGAACTACAAAAGTGCTTCTTCCAATGTCTGACTTTCGAGTGCTCCATGCTTTATGTTCCGGGAAATCTTCTCTAGTTTCTCAGCGATATCTTCAAAAGTACACTCACCATATGATCCTCCTGCTATAGTATCAAGTACAGCCTTACCATTTCATCTTGGCCTCTGTAGAAATACTCCTTCAGTGACTCATCATCAATACAGTGGTTTGGAACACTTCTTATGAAAGAAGTGAACCTGTCCCACGAACTACTCACAGACTCTCCAGGCAGTGCTACGAAGTTGTTGAGTTTATCTTTGTGGTTCAACTTCTTTGACACCGGGAAGTATTTTTCCATGAACACTGTATACAATTGATCCCATGTGTGAATTGAGTTATAAAGAAGCTCAGTAAACCATACAGCAACATCTCCGGTCAATGATAGAGGGAAGACTCTCAACCCAATGACATACATGTCTAAATCCGGTCGACCCACACAACTCTTGCAAACACTCCTCAACTTGGCCATGTGCCCATGTGGATCGTTCGATGCCATACCAGAAAACAAACCGCTCGCTGTAAGCATCTGCATCAAACTGCTCATCAACACGAATGTATGCCCCGCAGGTAGAGGAGGTAGAACAATAGGTCCTTTAGATTCAGTAGCATTGAAGTCGACCCTATAGTTATCACGTAGCCTCGGTTCTGGTGGATTATGTACCTCAATGCATCTCCCAATAGATTTCCACCTTGATTTTCAGCATTCTCATTATTAACCTTAGGAGGCTGCAACTCAACTCCATCACCTATATTTCCTCCGATAGGATTGACTGGGATCCCTTGATTATTCATCCTTCGCAAAGTTCTGTTCAATTCTGGAATGTAAGGAGTCAGTGGTTCACCTTGACTCCGTGTACTTGGCACACACTAGAGTCGGAAGCTGAGAGAAACAAAAACAAAAACAAAAATTAAAATTAGGAAATAATTGAATAAAGTTCAATAATGTAGTTAAACTTAATCTAAACGCCTTATTCCCCGGGAACAGCGCCAAAATTTGATACGCTCAAATTACACCTCCCTAAAGAAGTATAAGCAATCGTTATCAAGTAAAGAACCCAACTTCGAGGTTGGGGTCGATCCCATGAGGAATATGGTTTAGACTTAAACTTAACTTACAATTATATTCGTTTAGCCAACGTATTTCCGAAACAAGTAAGTAAAAGGGGGGATTTGTGAAACTAATAATTGATTGTTGTCACGTGACAAGTGAGCAGGATTCAAACTTTGTTGTTTATCAGTGAGAGAAAGTAACTAGGGTGTACGTGTTCTCCATAAGCTCATAATGCGGTAATCCTAGTAATACTAATCCTTTCCTAGTGTATTACATGCAAAGTGATAAGTTGGGTATCTCTAATTCCTTGGTCCGGCAACTAGAGAATTTCATCCCGCACCTTGGTCCGGCTACGTGTGTAAAATTTACTAACCCTTACCTTCACCTCATATTAGACATCACATCAATGTATGGCTTAGTTTTCACCCTCGCACCAATTGACATTAGACCATTAGATAGTATCACACTCTATCTATGTTGATAATTCTTCTCTTATTAACTACCTCATTGGTCTGGCAAGTAGCAACAGGGCGAGTTCTAATGTGTGCACTCGTTAAAAAGACTTCTAAACGAAAGAATTATCAATGCATGCAATAACACTATTTAAGAATTACTTAATTACTATTCATAATTTGTTAATCGCTCATGGTTCCCACAACCCTAGTTGTGGATTTAGTTACCCATAATAGCAAGAACACAATTCATATTTTTAGATGAAGAAATCATGAACTTACATAATGAGAAGAATAAACCCAGAATCTCAACTTGAATTTCAAAGTCAAAATCTTCAAAACGAACTTAGAAAATCAAGAATTGCTAAAATTGCAAGTTAATCTCCAAAGCCAAAAACTAGAACTAAAATAATAATTTCTAACCCCCAAAAATGAGGTTTACATGCCCTGCATATAGAAAAACAAGTCCCAACTAAAGAGGAAACAAAATAAGGAAATAAAGTTTCTGGACGCTGTTATAGTTGACGACACTGACCTACGGACCGTGGACAGACCTACAGTCCGTAGGTCACTTCTATGGTTTGGGACTTAGGCAATTTTTCCGAAGCTTGGAACTCCGACTCTCAGTACCGAATGACGGCTCAACAGCACAGACCGTGACTTGATCCACTGTCTGTGGATCCTCCTCCGTAGTCTCATACTTAGTTTGATATAAATCAGGTACTTGAACACCTTCTCTGAATCAGTTGACGGACCTGCAGGATGGCCCGTAGGTTGAATTACGGTCCATCGATCATGGTTGTGGTTCCACACTTGGTCAAGAATTCCCTGATTATTTCTTCAAGCTATTCCCATCAATCTACACCCTGCACCTACGAACCATGACTAAACCTACAGTCCGTAGGTCATGTCCGTATGTGGCTTTTTCTGCAACATTTCTTCAGTTGTCTCCTAGCTCCCACGTCTGAACTTATTTCCTGCAAACAAGATAAAAACACATTAATACCACTAAAAATGGCCCTAAACACACACAACTCTTAAGTGAAATATATTAAAAATACTGTAAGCTCACAGTATATCAACACCCTCAACTTAAATTTGTTATTTGTCCTTAAGCGACGCACTAAGACTCTAAATGACACTTGTATAGAAGCAGACATTCAAGCACAAGCAATCACATGGCTCTGTATCCTGACTCTCTTTTTGAGTGCAAATCTTTTCTCTTAGACTTAACAAGCTAACTCATGCAGATCAAAATATGACAAAGATCGACCAATCAACACACAACATACACTGTTTGGCTATCACCAAGTTACCAATTTTTCGATAATGTAACTAGTGCCCTTACTTCAAACGAAATCCTTTTTTCACACAATGAATATGCTTTTGAGTACAAGGATTCATTCAACACTAACACTCAGAAGTAATTTCAAGTATAGTTAGTGCTCAATACCATAGGATTGCCCTTATTTTCACTGCTTAGACTCTCGAAATTAGTTGCTAAAATTACACCTCCCTTCACTTGCCCTTATGGGACTTTCGCCTTCAAAAGGATGTCATTTGGGTTGTGTAATGCCCCATCGACCTTCCAACGTTGTATGATTTTGATATTTTCTGATATGGTGGAGGACTTTATTAAGGTATTTATGGATGATTTCTCTGTGGTAGGTGACTCCTTTGATCATTGTCTGGACCATTTGGCTGAGGTGCTTAAAAGGTGTGAAGAGTGCAATCTTGTGCTCAATTGGGAGAAGTGCCACTTCATGGTGAAAGAAGGGATATTTCTAGGTCATCAAATTTTTGAGAAGGGTATTGAGGTTGATAGAGCGAAAGTTAAGGTAATAGAAAAGCTTTCACCACCTATCTTTGTTAAAGGTATTAGAAGTTTTCTTAGGCATGCAGGTTTCTATAGGAGGTTCATCAAGGATTTCTCCAAAATTGCACATCCACTGTGCAAACTGCTCGAAAATGAGTATAAGTTTGATTTTGATGATGCTTGTCTGAGAGAATTTGGAGAGCTGAAGGAGAAGTTAGTTACTGCACCTATCATTATTTCATCAGATTGGGGGAAACCATTTGAAGTGATGTGTGACGCGAGTGGAGTGGCGCTTGGTGTGGTATTGGGACAGAGGCGAGAGAAGATTCTTCATCCTATTTACTATGCTAGCAAAGCTCTAAATGTAGCTCAAAAGAACTATACAGTGACTGAATAGGAGCTTCTTGCAGTGGTTTTCGCATTCGAGAAATTTCAATCCTACTTTCTTGGTACTAAGGTCATTGTGCATACTGACCATTCTGCATTGAGGTATTTGATGGCTAAGAAGGATGCAAAACCGAGGTTGATTAGATGGGTGTTGTTGCTGCAAGAGTTCAACTTTGTGGTGAAAGATAGAAAGGGGACAGAAAAGCAGGTTGCCGATCACTTGTACATATTGGAGGAAGAAGCTATGCTCACGCTTGGTGATAGGGCTGAAATTAATGATGTTTTTCCAGATTAACATGTATTGGCTGCTTCTCATGATCTGATTCCTTGGTTCACAGGCTTTGCTAACTACTTGGCAAGTGATTTGGTGCCATCAGATTTGTCTTTTCACCAAAGGAAAAAGCTTATGCATGATGTGAAAAAGTTCTTTTGGGATGATCCTTACTTGTATCGTAGTTGTGCTGATGGGATTATTCATCGTTGTGTGCCCGAGGTCGAGATGTTGTGTATACTAGAGGCCTGCCATTCATCGCCTGTTGGTGGGCATCATAGTGGTATCGGACTGCGCATAAAATTTTGCAGTGTGGGTATTACTGCCCTACCATCCACCAAGATGCTCATGATTTCGCCAAGTCTTGTGACCGTTGCCAAAGAGAAGGAGGGATTTCAAAGAGGCAAGAACTTACTATGAATCCTATATTTGTGATAGAGTTGTTTGATGTATGAGGCATTGATTTTATGGGTATGTTTGTGAGTTCACATGGGATAAAGTATATTCTTGTTGGAGTTGATTATGTGTCGAAGTAGGTGGAACCAATTGTGCTTCCCAATAATGAAGGTAAAAGTGTCACCGCATTCTTGACAAATAACATCTTCTCCAGATTTGGTACACCTAGGGCGATTATCAGCGATGGAGGTTCCCACTTTTGTAATAAGTTGTTCAAGGCGTTACTTGAGAATAATGGCGTCCGCCACAATGTAGCCACTTCTTACGATCCACAGTCTAGTGGATAAGTCGAAATGTCCAAAGAGAGATCAAACAAATTTTGGCGAAGACTGTGAATGCTAATAGAATTGATTGGTCAAGGAAGCTTGATGATGCTCTATGGGCCTATCGTACCGCATTCAAGACTCCCATAGGTATGTCCCCCTACCAACTTGTATATGGGAAGTCTTGCCATTTCCGGTAGAATTAGAGCATAAGGCAATGTGGGCACTAAAGAAGCTAAATTTGGATTGGGGAGCCGCATCAAATCAGAGGATGAGTGACTTGAATGTGCTTGATGAGTTTCGCCTAAGAGCTTATGAAAGTTTAGCCTTATACAAGGAGAAGATGAAGAAGTATCATGATCAAATGATTGAAAAGCAAGAATTTGTTGTGGGTGATCTTGTGCTTCTATTCATCTCTAGGTTGTGCTTGTTTTCGGGCAAGCTCAAGTCCAAATAGACCGGGCCATTCTTAGTCACACGAGTGCTCCCACATAGAGCGGTCGAGCTTGAGAACAATGAGGGAAGAAGGTTCAAGGTAAACGGGCAAAGGATCAAGGTCTATCTGGGAAACGTGGAAAGTGTGCAAGAAGTTGTTGAGACCTACTATCTTGATAAAGTATGAGTAATCAAGAGACCTGCATCGTGCCGCGACGTTAAATCAAGAGCTGCTTGGGAAGCAACCCAAGATGTACAATCTAGCCAACTATATGTTTTTCTTTTCGGTTTAGTAGTTTTCTCTGTTTATTTGCTTTTCTGTATTCCTTTAGATAGGTACTTTATTTTTGTTTTAGTGTTGGCTAGATATAGCATAGGGTTTGTGTCTAAAAAGTGTTCAGAAAATGTAAAAGAAAGGCCTAACGGTTGCTACATGTGCAGGGTTAAAAAGCAAAATCTGCAGAAAATGTCTGGTGGTGAGGTCTATGGAGACCATCGACGGTCCGTGGGTTAAACCACGGACCGTGAATGGTATCCGTAGACCCCAGGTAAGATCTCTAACTTTTCTAAGTAAGAAAGTGATCTACAGGCCCCATCTACGGTCTGTAGGTCGACCCACAGATCGTAGACAGGGTCTCATGGGTCCAAACCCTAGTTTCTGCCTGATCCGACCCAGAACCCTTCTTAATAAAACCCCTCATTTTTTAAACATCCCCGCATTACCAAAAACTCCCCCCAACCATTTTAAAACCTCTTCTCTCCTAAAATCCCTTCATATTATTCCCATATCCCATAAATCACTTCTTTTCCATTTCCCTATTGTCTCAATTCACTCTCATCTTTCCCAAATTCCCTCATTTCTCCATTATTTTTTTGTTTGGTTCGTTCTCTGTTCTAAAAAAATTTGAGTGTGTTTTTAGTTTATATAGGTACTAATTCTCCCTCCAGAGGTACCATGGCCCCGAAGAAAGCTCTAGCCATCAAGGGTAGATCCAAATCAATAGCACCAACCCATCGACTAATCAACGAAGATATGGATGTAGAGAATGACCCCACTATGTCCCCCCCACTAGAAGGAAATTCCCCATAGCACCCAAGACTACCCGGAATCAATCCAAGCAGGTGGTTCCCGATGTAGTCACTGCCTCCCAATCTGATGAGGTGGATACACTGATCGGATCACTGCCTAGCTCTGCTTCTGGTTCTGAGTCCGCCTCTGCTTCAGGGTCTGCTTCTGGCTCTGCAACAGGCTTAAGTTCACATGGTCGAGCCAGCTCGTCTGATGAGGCTACTAGTTCGGGGGATGTTCCAGCGCCACCAAACACAGACCCTGCTCCAGTTTCAGAGGAGCCTAATAGATGGTGTGTTGAGGGTCAATGGCAGATCTATAGGGATGCCATGATGTTAAATGAAAAAGAGAAGATGGCTCGGCTTATCACAAATGAGCGCAGAGTTCTCATGGGGAGCCTCCATACCATACCTGACATCCATCGGCTCTTTCAGCAACACATATACGAGTGGATGGCTCGGCGCCTCAGGACTTATAGCGAGGAGATAGTAAGGGAATTATATGCTTCCTACGCAGCCACCCTCCAAGGCTCTATTCACAAGAATGCCAAGCCCAGAGCCCAGGCCCCACTCACGGCAACACTAATGCGTGGGTTTTCTGTGGATATATCTGAGAACACCATCCACTATTTCCTATACGGCCCTAGTCGCACTTGGGCACTCAATACGGCCGAGTTTCACTATAGATGGGACATCGTGCGGAGCGGGAAGTTCCAGTGAAGTGCAGAGAAAAGGGAGACTGTATTACATTGGCTGGCACAATACATTGCTACTGATGGAGATCGAGCAGAGTAGGTCACCACCCTGGGTTTAAACATCAAGAAGGCCACTCTTACATTCGTAGCCAAGTTCTTCTGGCTTTTGGTTCGGAACAGGGTCTCACCCACTAAGGCCGATAATGCGCTTATTTGGGATAGAGTGGTGATGGTTGCGGCTTTGGTAGCTGGGTTCGAGATTGATTTTTCCCTCATGCTGTTGGCAGAGATCCATGAGAGGGCGATATGATCAATCACTACTTTACCTTCCCGTGTATGATCTTTCAGTTGTGCAGGGATATCGGAGTGCCTATCTGGAATTGTGACAAATTGGTGCAGGCGACCGGAACCCTTGACATTGGCCTTATTCGGGATTAGGCCAATGTAGCTACCCCACGACGTGGTCTACAGATCTAGGTGCCGCCATTAGGAGCAGATTTAGTAGCTTATGTGGAGCAGTTGCAGGTTGAGGAACCTGCCTCACACTGATGATGCTCCCCATCTCAGGCCACCAGTCGGGCCCCTAGCTCATCCAGATCCACCTCGTCTTCAGGAGCTGCTATTGTGCCCTTCGCTCGAGTTCATAAATTAGAGGCTTAGATGGCCACGCTGCTCCATCATGTGAAGCCATGGATGCAGCGATCTATTGCAAAGTCCGAGATTAGGATGAAGCGGAAGATAGAGACCATGATGGACCAGAAGGTCCAGGCCGTTCATAAGCGCCTGGATGCATTCGAGTTGAGAGTCCTCGAGCGACCAGCCCCTGCTACAAATCTATCCTCTTTCCGAACCGAGTTAGATAATCTCTTGGCCGACCTTGAGGTCATTTTTGCCCACCCACAGATGAGCCAGATTCTGCACGTACTGCATTAGCTGATGATACAGTGCTTGATGCTTTATTCAGAGATGACGTAGCACAACCCGAGACCACCCGTGCTCATGGGAGGAGGCACCGCTCTAGTCACATTTCGACACTATTGAGGATGCTCGAGCAAAGAAGCAGGAGCGCCAGCAGAATAAGCAAGCTAGGAGAGCCTCCATTGTGGATGAGGAATTGCACCAGCAGAGGGTTCGTGAGAGTACTCTTGGAGCCTCGATTTCTAGGCCCACCACTGAGTCCACTGTGCGAGATGATGTGAGCACCACTGATGGTGCGGTAAGAGTAATTGATAGCAACTGAGGGTGCTGTAATAGATGATGTGGGCACTACTAATGGTGACCCAAGTGTTGTTCCAGTGGGATTTGGGAAACCGGACCACCCGCTTGTTGATGAGTCTTCGGCGCTATGCACCACAGGTTTGCTTCACCCAATCCTTTAATATTTACTTTTTCTGCATTGGGGACAATTGCACTCTATTTTGTTTGGGGTGGGGTAAATGGATTGTGAGTGATAGGGTGAAGTCTGAGTAACCCAACTCATAATCCTCTCTTGGGGTTTTGTTGCCTGTGTTCTTTTTCTCCAAGAGACTATTTTTAATTTCTGTTGAACCGGCATGTGTTAGGAGTATATGGGTAGAAGTATGAGAAAGAATGAATCATGATGGCATAATTAAGAATGAAAAATGATACCCGTCCAAAATTTGTGATATGTGCTAAAATCTGTAGGCTAGAATGAATTGAATGTGTTGGCTCTGAGTATGACAAAGAACCAACTTGGTCTCATGACTTAATCTAAAACTTGAACGGGGTAATCTGATAATGAAACTATTTGCCAAAAGTGTGTGAGAAAGGTTGATTGTTCAGACAGTTTTGTGCCAATCTAGAACTTGCTCCGTTAGTCCTGCTAGGATAATCTAGGCTAGAAGTTAGGAAGTGATCAGAGGCCATTGTTCAAATTAGTCCACTTAAGCCTAAAATGATCTCACCAAATGGTAACATTATTCCCTTTTGATCCAAATGTTTGAGCCTAAAATTGACAAATTCTTTTGATTCACCCAAATCCCCTTCCCTTATAAACATTGTCTTGGCCCCGGTCCCTCCTTAGATATGTGCACCTTGACTTAGGCCAAAAGCCCAAGTTGAGGGTGGCTAAGCCCAAAAAGTTACCTTGATCTTGGCTCTGGTCCGACATCAGATATTGTGCACCTCAACTAATGCAAAATGCATAAGTTGAGGGTGGCTATGAAAAAGGAAACCAAATGGAAAAAGGGTATGAAAAGAGTTTCGTGTTGAAAAGAGGACAAAGTATGAAAGAGGATGTAACTTTGTGCAAAAGAATCAAAAGAAAAGTGTGAAAAGCAATAAAAGAAAATAAAGTAAAAGAAAAAGAAGAAAATGAGAAATAAGAGTCAAAAGTCAAAAGTCGCATCCTTGGTTGAAAAGAGTTAAGGGAAAGAAATTAAGATGAAAAGTTGCCAAAAATAGGTCAAGGAAGAGGTAAATAGCCAATGTAATGTCAAGGAGGGCAGAAAGTCACTAAAAAGTACATAAATGTACCACACCCGACCCCGAGCCTACGTTACAAGCTAAGAAAAGTCCTATAGTGATCCTAGTAACTAGTTTGGAAAGTCTAAGCAGTGAAAACAAGGGCAATCGTATGGTATTGAGCACTAACTGTACTTGAAATTACTTCTGAGCGTGAGTGTTGAATGAATCCTTGTACTCAAAATCATATTCATTCTGTGAAAAAGGGATTTCGTTTGAAGTAAGGGAACTAGTTACATTGTCGGAAAGTTGGTACCTTGGTGATATCCAAACAGTGTATGTTGTGTGTTGATTGGTCGATCATTGTCATATTTTGATTTGCATTAGTTAGCTTGTTGAGTCTAAGAGAGATGATTTTCACTCAAAAGAGAGTCGGGATAGAGAGCCATGTGATTGCTTGTGCTTGAATGCTTGCTTCTATACAAGTGTCGTATAGAGTCATAGTGCGTCGTTTGAGGACAAACAACGAATTTAAATTGAGGGTGTTGATATACCGTGAGTTTACGGTATTTTTAATACATTTCACTTAAGAGTTGTGTGTGTCTAGGGCCATTTTGTAGTGGTATTAATGTGTTTTTATCCTGTTTGCAGGAAATAAGTTCGGACGTGGGAGCTAGGAGACAGCTAAAGAAATGTTGCAGTAAAAGCCACCTACGGACCGTAGGTCCAGTCACGGTCCGTAGGTGCAGGGCGTAGATTGATGGGAATGACTTGAAGAAATAATCAGGGAAGTCTTGGCCAAGTGTGGAACCACAACCATGATCGATGGACCGTAGTTCGACCTACGGGCCGTCCTGCAGGTCCGTCAACTGATTCAGAGAAGGTTTTCCAGTACCTGATTTTTATCAAACTAAGTATGAGACTACAGAGGAGGATCCACAGACCGTGGATCGAGTCATGGTTCGTGCTGTTGAGCCGTCATTCGGTACTGAGAGTTGGAGTTCCAAGCTTCAGAAAAATTGCCTAAGTCCCAAACCACGGAAGGGACTTACGGACCGTAGGTCAGTCCACGGTCTGTAGGTCAGTGTCGTCAACTGCAACAGCGTCCAGACACTTTTTTCCTTATTTCGTTTCCTTTTTAGTTGGGACTTGTTTTTCTATATATAGGACATGCAAACCTCATTTTTGGGGGTTAGACATTATTAATTTAGTTCTAGTTTTTGGCTGTGGAGATTAACTTGCAATTTTAGCAATTCTTGATTTTCTAAGTTCGTTTTAAAGATTTTGACTTTGAAATTCAAGTTGAGATTCTGGGTTTATTCTTCTCATTACGTAAGCTCGTGATTTCTTCATCTAAAAATATGAATTGTGTTCTTGTTATTATGGGTAACTAAATCCACAACTAGGGTTGTGGGAACCATAAGCGATTAACAAAGTATAAATAGTAATTAAGTAATTCTTGAATAGTGTTATTGCATGCATTGATAATTCTTTCGTTTAGAAGTCTTTTTAACGAGTGCACGCGTTAGAAATCGCCTTATTGCTACTTGTCGGACCAAGGAGGTAGTTAATAAGAAAAGAATTATCAACATAGATTTAGTGTGATACTATCTAATAGTCTAATGTCAATTGGTGCGAGGGTGAAAACTAATTCATACATTGATGTGATGTCTAATATAAGGTAAAGGTAAGGGTTACTAAATTATACACACGTAGTCGGACCAAGGTGCGGGGTGAAATTCTCTAGTTGCTGGAACAAGGAATTAGAGATACCTAACTTATCACTTTGCATGTAATACACTAGGAAAGGATTACTATTACTAGGATTACCGCGTTATGAGCTTATCGGGAACATGTACACCCTAGTTACTTTCACTCATTGATAAACAACAAAGTTTGAATCCTGTTCACTTGTCACTTGACAACAATCAATTATTTGTTTCACAAATCCCCCCCCCCCTTTCACTTACTTGTTTCAGAAATATGTTGGCTAAACGAATATAATTGTAAGTTGAGTTTAAGTCTAAACCATATTCCACGTGGGATCAACCCCAACCTCCAAGTTGGGTTCTTTACTAGATAATGATCGCTTATACTTCTTTAGGGAGGTGTAATTTGAGCGTATCAACAAGTTCAAAATCTCCAATAAAAGTTAGGGTTTTATTCCATGTCATGGGTTCCATTCAATGTTGATTTAATTGATTATTTGATGAACTATGACACATTAATTGAGATAATTCCATGTTTTTAAGTTGAATCCTCATGAACCCATGCATACCTACGTTTTCTAAGCTATGATGATATGATGTGGGTTTTGAACTATGAAAGATGAATTTATGAAGATATGCATGTTCTTTATCAAATTGATGAAAATAATTTAAGTTGCTTTAAGAGTGAAGCATACATGTTGTTGTTATTGTTGTCAAAGGATTTCTCACATATAGAAGAAAGCATGATTGTGGAAGGGTTTTCTCACATGAAGGATTCTTAGGGTTGAAATCTTTTCTCAACTAAACTTTGAAACAAGATTTAGGAGCTATTCTATTGAAACCTAGCTTGGATTGGCTAATTAATGTGCCTTCCATGGATGATAAGGCAAATGACGATTACCCATGCCTTTTAATAAAAGACAAGTTAAGATAACTATTGTAGGATTTATGCTAAGCACCGAGCGGATATTGATATGGAAGGTGTCCCGTTAGTAGAGGTTGGGTTTCAAGTAGAAACCTCCTTATCCCATGCCTATGTACCCTCATAGGATGATTGTCTTAGATGGACATTAGCTAGTGGATCCACATAAGCTAGAAAATCATGGTCTTACCTTGGCAAGTAGGACACCCCTTTTCGGTGTGGAGTAGACACCAGATTCCATGTTAATAGCTCACATGGTCTTAAAAGTCGGTTAAAGTTAAATCTCTCACAAGAATGAACTAAGGTTACTTCTAGAAGTATCTCTCAAATGTTTTAGAGAATTAAGCATTTCATTGACTATGCTTTATGGTTGATGTTTTCTCCTTTCATCTCATGATTTAGCTTGGTCATTGCATATCACAAAAGGTACTTTTAACATGATTTCATACTTTTATTCATTGCTATCATACTTGGTACATATTTGTACTAACACATACTCTTGCCTACATTCTTCCAAAAATGTAGGGTGTCGCTTTTGTTTCGCATCTCCCTGGCTAGGGATCATTTAGTAGAATTGAATATTGGTGAGTCCCCATGGTCTCAAGACCGAGCTTTCATTTCTTGTTGTCTTTAATTTTCAGATATTGTATGTGATGTACGGGTTACGTCCCGATCACTCTTGATGTACTAGATGGCTTTGAGACTATGTAGACTTTCGCTTTGTTTATGGACAAATCCTTTTATGATAAAAATGTCTTTTTAAACTCGTTATTTCTATTATCTTATTTATGTAGGCTAAGTGACTTATGTAGGGTCTCTCGGGGTCCTATACGCCATGTTACGCCTAAGCCATGCTTAGAGTCGTGCAACAAGAATCTACATGCATAAAGTATTATAATCTCATAATTAAAAAATCAGGACTCGAAATAAGAACACAATTTAGATTTAGAATTTCATGGAACTTTGGGTAGAACACTGGATTTAATTCTTCCTGACTGAATTTAGATGTAGGGCGTGAGGACGAACTTAGTCTAACAGTATGAATTGCCTTACATACTTGAAAGACCAAAGTTCTTGAGGAAACTTGAAAAACTTTAAGAAACACTTAAAAACCCTAGCTTTCTCCGCTTGGATCCTTGCTCTAAGTCCTGGAAGTGTTAATGACAGATTTAGGGTCAAACTAAACTAATTATAACCTTAATTAGGTGTAAAAATGTTGGGGTTTATACTTAGAAGGGGTGGGAAACGCTGAACTAACCTCACTTAAAAACTTTCGGATCACTTCTACGGGAACCATGTACTGTCACGACCCAGGGGTACACCTTAGATGCAACATGGTGTATAAGACCCCGAGAGGCTTCATACAAGCCACATAGCTTTCATAACATAAGATAATAGAATTTAGCAGAAATTCAAAACAATTTCAATAATATCAAAGTGTTTATAAAACGAGCGGAAGTCTAATACCCTTTTCTCAAACTATCTAAAACATGAATATCTTTGGGACACAACCCATACAATAGTTCTAAACATAAAATGAAAGACATAGAGACATGGTGGTCAAATCCTCGAATGCTATGAGGACTCACCAATCTTCAAAGCTTGCGCTACTATGATCCGAGCCATGCAGATGAGAGTCAATATCGCCGGACCCTACATTTGTATAAGAAATGTAGGCAAGAGTATGTGTTAGTACAAAGATGTACTAAATATGATGGCTAGCATAAATCATCAACATAAGCATAGCATAAGCATTAGTCAACATAAGACATAATCCATAAACATAAGAGATAACAACATAAGTCATAAGCATAATTAATGCACTTACATCATCATAATAAAGGAGGAATACATCTCAAGTAACCTCAACTTATCATTAAATCTAGAGTTGGGTCATCACCTCTAGTGATACATCTCATGGAAAACCACTCAAGCAACAATCCAAACTAATCAAGCTAATATAACATAAAATCCTCAACTTTTAACATACTTACGATACTTCCTTGAAGTAACCTCAAAGCATACTTAGCCAAGACATGGGTAATCCTCCACTAGTCTTACTCATAATAGTAGGCAACCTTAGGCCATCATCAAATCTCATCACTCATTATTCCCATCTTTAGCTTATATTTTATAGACATGGGCAATCACATCCTTGCTTTCCTATAAAGGCTAATGGGTAGTCCCCTCTTGCCTTACTTATATGGTCATATGTATTCATTTCCATGTCCATTTTAGGGAATCATAGGTATTCGCCTCCATGCCCAACACTATATGATATAGGTATTCACATCCACATTATTTTATAAGGATCATATGTATTCGCCTCCATGTCCTACACTATATGATATAAGTATTCGCCTCCATTTCATTTTATAAGGATCATAGGTATTCACCTCCAGGTCCTACACTATATGATACATGTATTCGCCTCCACATCATTTTATAAGGGTCATAGGTATTCGCCTCCATAATCAACATGATATGACATAGGTATTCGCCTCCACATCATTTTATAAGGTTCATAAGTACATGCCTCCATTTCCTTGGTATAAAGGCTAATAGGTATTCACCTCTTGCCTTGATTCTTAAAGAGGGTAGTCACCTCACATTCATCATCACATGACATGGATAATCACCTCATGTTCATCATCACTTAACATGGATAATCACCTCATGTTTTCTAACTTAGGAATATGAGAAATCACCTCATATCCCTCTCATATGAAGGTCTTGGGAAGTCACCTCAAGCCTTATCAAATCTCATAGTCATTTGACTTAGATTCATTTTAGGTGAGTAAGCCTTTCAACCTAGAATTCTATGTGAGAAAACCTTTCACATTCATACATACATACATTCAGAATATAAGCTTTACTCTCAAAGCCCTAATAATCATAGTTCATCATGTCAGTTTTACTCTCAAAGCCCAACTAATCAGCATTCATCATACATGCCTTAGTCTCAAGACAATTCTAATCTCAAAGCCTACAAGTCATAATTCATCATGTATACTTTAATCTCATTCAATTCATATCTATATGCTTTAGACTCAAGCAATCTACAATGTAGCTCATCAATCCTAGAAGACTACCTCTAAATCCTCGATTTCCCATTTCATGGCATAAAACCCACTTAAATCAATTTCATCTTTCTAGACATGGGTTAGGAATGGGCACATGTAAATACATCATAAGAACATGTAATTCTATCAATTCAATCATAAACAATTATAATC
Organism: Solanum tuberosum; assembly: GCF_000226075.1. NCBI lineage: Eukaryota > Viridiplantae > Streptophyta > Magnoliopsida > Solanales > Solanaceae > Solanum > Solanum tuberosum. The sequence continues at coordinate 310,556 of NW_006239097.1, read as the reverse complement.
CACTCATTTGGATCAAAACCCATAACATTAGAAGAAACCCTAACTAGAATTGGGGAAATTATAGGGGATCCATGGATGAAAGGATTCCATGGATGAAAAGCCATCATACCTTGATTACAAATCCCACAAATGCTTGAGGAATGGAGACTTGACCTTGATCCTAGCTCCAACTTTTACTTCTTCTTCAAGTTCTAAAGAGACAAGTATTTGCGAGGAAGACTTTGGGATTTCTTTTGGGTTTTGGAAATAATGACTTGAATGGGTGATTTTTGGGATTAAAATGACATATATAGGGGTCGTAAGCCTGGGAAAAATGACATAGCATTGAGTTAAAACAATTGGAAAAAGACCCAATAACCCCTGACTTAAGAACTGCCGAATTGGCTCACTGGAAGCTCACTACGGGTCGTCATGACCACCACGGCCCGTCAAACGGGTAGTGAAGAATTTCAGCCTGACAGTGCTTCACTATTTCGGGCATAACTTTATACTCTGATATGGGAATTGAGAAAACTCGGTGGCATTGGAAAGAGGATTCAGAGACCTTTAATTTGATAGGTCGTGGTCCACCTAATTCATTTTTTCCTAAAAGATATGATCGTTTGAAGTTGACCCTACACTCTAAGTCTAATGAAAACCCTTCACGGTCCGTGTGGGGCTTCACGGGCCGTTGTGATGCGTGTGGCCCTTGAACAGTGTCCTACCATGCCACCACTTAACCCCCTAAAAACTAAGTCTTTACCATGACCCCTCCCACGGCCCGTGGTGGCCTTCACGAGCCGTCTAGTGGCTCGTGGGGAGGGTCCTATTTTTGGGCAGCCTTGTGAACCTACTGCCTCACCACCACGAGTGGCACCAGGATCTGTGGTGGCCACCATGAGTGACACCAGGATCTGTGGTGGCCATCACGAGCTTTCTAGGCTCTCGTGGGAGGTAGGCATCCTTCCTTAGCTACTGCCTAGGCATCATGGGCACCACCACGAGCCGTGGTGCCCTTCACGACTCATGTGGGTACTCGTGGGGGATGCCAAGGCACAAATCGCTAGTTCATGCCTTGCAATTAGCCCCTAGCTTAGCCTACTAGATTCCGAGGTGTTACATTATCTCCCCCTTGGGAACATTCATCCTCGAATGGCATTCTAGATACCTCTTAAAGGTAACGACTCAAGACTAGAAGCCCATCATGCATGCAATTCATCTAAATGCACACAACCAAGGAGGAAACATTAACTCCAAGCTAAACATATATACTCAATGCATCATATGGAAGGTAGGAACTACATCTAACAACCTAATATGCATGATATTTCAACATTTTTCATGTTCAAGGAAGAACTATCATCTCCAAGCTAAAAGCATGCTCAACAAAATCTCATGGAGCCTATATGCAATCTATACTCAAAGCATACATTCAAGGAGGAACTCTTAACTCCAAGTTAAGGCATGTTCATCAATTCATCTCATGAAGTCTATAGGGAACTTATACTCAATGCACTACAACATGAGGAAAATCATTCATATAAACTCCTTTTCTTTCAAAAACACAAGCTTTACATGAACATGCATAACATAATCAAATAATGGGAAAATCTAAAACACACACATGACTTCATACAAGGAACAAACCATGAGGTACTTATCATCTCAAGCTAAAGGAGGAGTAGAAAGACAAAGAAGAGGATATCGGGACTTCTTAACTGCCTCGGCCTCCCAAGTAGCACCCTCAACTAAATGATTCCTCCATTACACTTTCACGGAAGCAACTTCCTTATTCCTCAACTTCTTAACTTGCCGGTCTAAAATCTCAACTAGTACTTCTTCATAAGAGAGATTCTCATTACTCCCAACTCTGCTAAGGGATCTATAGATGTTGGATCTCCAACACACTTCTTTATCATAGAGACATGGAAAATCGGATGCGCCAATGCCAATTTATTAGGAAACTCTAGCTCATAAGCACCCTTACCAACACGTCTCAAGATCTAATATGGGCCTACAAATGGGGACTAAGCTTCCCTTACTTCCCAAACCTCATTACAGTCTTTTTCGGTGGGAATTTCAAGTAAACCCAAATCATAAACATTAGGAACACTCAACGACCTTGCTATCTAAGAACACTATCTCCCCTTTGGGAGACAATCTAAGCATACTTTCTAAGCACCGCTCCTTTTAATTCAACTAAGGTCGGATCAAAACATTACTAAGCTTTCACATTCTTCACACAAGACGATTCTAAACCATGGTGACTATAACACCACCCCTTCGAGGAGTCTACTAACTGAACATCTCAAGGTATTATCTAAGCACCATATTCATCAAATTCATACATGCTGCCAGGGCATTTAGTCAAACCAAACAACATCACCAAAAACTCATAATGACAATATCAGATTCTAAAAGCCATTTTCAAAATATCATTTTCTTTCACCCTCAATTGATGATAACCCAACCAAAGGTCAATCTTAGAAAGTAACTAACTCTTTGGAGTTGGTCAACACTGAAACCTATTTCCCTCATCCTAACTAGGTGGTACATGCAACCCTTAGAAATCATCTTCCTAGCCTTAAGACATGAAATAAACCGACCTTTCGGCATAGACTTTCCCCCCTTCCACCATAGGACATGCTCATTTGGAAACTAAAATTTGACTAAACGGGTTCTACAATCAATAGAAGCATAACAATAGTGCAACCAATCTATCCAAAGGATGACATCTAAATCTAGCATATCACACTCTACCAAACCACCTAGAGTAACTCTATGGTATAAGGATACGGAACACTTTCTATAGACCCTCTCAGCCATCATAGATTCACCTATAGGAGTATATCACACCCCGAGTCTACACCTTGGGCGGGACTGGCACTCGAGAACCATTGTTGGCCCCAAGAGAACCCTTGGCCTAGCTTACTTACTCAGCGGAAGACTTAAAGCATTAATACAAGGATTCAATTCATCTCTACTCAACTGTTTAATAAAATAACTTAGAACGTTTAAAGGTCAAACATTCAACTTGGCCAAAGTGGCAGCTCAAGTCTTAACATAAGAAATAACAATGTAAAGACAACTGAACTACTAACTGTCTATGAAACCTTTAAAACAAGCAGGGATGTCGGGACAAGACCCCCGATCATCCTAACAACTGAAATACTAGAAAGCAAAGTAAAAGGAGTTTTCCAGAAATCAAGGGGGCTCATCAATTGACTCTGAGTGCTCAACTGGATCAACGGGGCCCTGGATGTTGATCCTGATTTCCTTTGTCTGCATCATAAAACGATGCAGGGCAAATGGCATCAGTACATTGAATGTACGAGTATGCGAGGGGAAAACTAAACATAACATAAGCTTGAAAGGAATTTGAAAGGAACACTTACCTTGGCTTTACTCAACTAATGAATAACGCAACTCTAGTGCAAAGTAAAAACAACAATAAAAGTGTAATTTATACAAAGCATTTAAAACAGTAAATGACAACTCAATGTATTAAAGAAGTATAATAGCAACTCAGTTTACTCATACAATAAAGTAATATAATATTGTAGGAGTTTCTCTAACCGACAACCAACACTATGAGCCTAAGTGATGATACAACATCTTTCCCACGCTGCCAGAACTGTCCTATATTTAGCCGTCATATAGAATGCCTTAATTAAGTGGATCCATTAGTCTGAAATTTATGCAAGAAATGAAGTAATAACGTGATAATCTGATTTGGAACATGTAAATAACTAATTCATGATAATCTACTGAAGTTCTGGTAACCCTAGGTTTAATCATGATAAGGGAATCAAGAATCTGACTGAAATTTAGGGACCTAATGGGTGAAAGGAACCCACTAGTGAAATCCCACATACCTGGTGACGAATTCCACGGAGAAATCTTTCAGTATAGTCAGTATTCAATTTCATTGCATTTAGTTAGTTCAGTATTCAGTATCTATATCAAGTTCAGATTATGCTCTTGCTTTATTGCTTGTTCAGTTATATGTTTATTTTAGCTTTACTCTATCCTATATGCTCAGTACCTTTCAAGTACTGAAGCATACTATGCACTACATCTTCTCGTGATGTAGGTTCAGGTCCCCAGTAGTCAGATCACGCGTAGATCGGTTCCCGATCTTCAGTTCAGCAGCATCAGTGGTGAGTCCTCATTCTTCGAGGACTACTGACATATTTATCTTATCGCTTTTAGACTTTAGTTTCAGTTTGCCAGATCTAGTTGGGGCATGTCCCAACATTTCTGATCAGTTTAGAGGTGTATTTCAGACATAGTTTGATTCAGCTTAGCATTCGGGTTTGATATTTCTCTTATATTAAACTCTCAGATTTGATATATTTAGTTATAGTATATGGGTATTCCCCATCACTTTCATTTTTATGATATTTAAGTTTCCGTATCAGTTTTGTTATCATAGTATGCTCATGTCATGCTAGCAGGATTAGCTTGGGACCACTTGTGGTCTTAGGTCCTAGGTCCCATGTCCGCGTCTCGGGGGTAGCTAGGGGTGTGACACTAACTTTTCCTTGAATTTGAATTTATGGATTAAAGGATTGTGATTTGTCATAGGAAAGATCTCATGACATTTATGAGTGTTTTTAGATAGTTAAACATGAGAAAAGATCAAGAAATCACTGTCTGGAAGCAAGTCCACGACGCAGGGTTGCATTTAATTATTTGGTCGCGAAATAAATTTTGAGGCAGAATGGTCTGTGACCGCTCCGCTCCGCGAAGACAACTTTGTTAATCCTGAGGACCAGGTCTGCGTCGCGGACCTGGTACCCAGATTTGCCCGACTTGTTCCTTCTTCATTTTCTAACCCCAATTCGATTCTTTCTCCCAATTCCTCTTTAGATTCAGATACCCAGCATATGTACACAAGAATCTAATCAAACACAACTCTAAAATCGACCCTAAACTCTCAAGAACTCCTTAATTCAGCCCAATTCAAGAACGAAAACAAATTCAAGAACACATATCAAGAACATCAAACTTTCAACCCTTTTTAGGATGAATTTCGCTGAACTAAACATGATTGGCGCGTGGGTGAACGAACCCAACGCTATGAAAGTCTCACATACCTCGTAGGGATTAACCCTTGGCGAAATCCACACAAAAATCTCCAAGAAATCGACGAATCCTTGCTTCTTCTCCTCTTTTCTCCTCTTCTCTTCTCTTCTCTCAAAACCCTAACTCTTTTTGAAAAGCGTAAACTGAATGCTATTAGTTTAGACCCCATCTAAATATGAAATGAAAATAATAGGGTGTGGAAAAGACCAAAATACCCTTCCAAAATCCGAATTGGACTTTCCTTACATCTCACTCATATGAACTCGGAATCGGGAAAACTCGGCAGCGTTGGAAAGATAATCCTAAGATATTTCCTACGCTATCTGAAAGCACACCTAACTCATCCTGACCTAAGAGTTATGGTCGTTTGAATTTGACCAAAACTCATACTTAACTTAATTTAGCCAATTTTCCAGATTTCCATTCTTTCCAAAAATGATTCTTTCTAATTATGGGTCTTTCTAGTTGTGGGGTGTTACAGAGTAGAGATAGAAAAAAGGTCTAGCAACACATCAAATCTCATAGCCACATATGGTGTCACAACCAACATTTTCTCCCTCGTTCCTTGTAGCATGAGCCCTTCGAGTATTCATATCCTGAAGACCATCGGAAAAAGAGAAGGAGAGAGACCTTATAGAGTTAAACTCTATCGCACGACTTAGAGTGAAGAAGAAGTGAAGTTTCCTAAGCATCTAGTAGCCTCTCATTCATAAATGTGCCACGCTTCACACTTATGAACAAGACTCTACTTGATGTGGTTTTGAGACATCCTAGAACCCATCTAAACCTTGTGCTCTGATTACCAAGTTTTTCATGACCCAAGGGTAAACCCTAGATGGAACATGGTGTATAAGATCCCGAGAGGCCGCATACAAGCCACTTAGCTTTCATAACAGAATTTAGCGGAAATTTAAAGTAATTTCAATATATAACATCAAAGTCTTTATAAAATGAGCGGAAGTCTAATACACTTGTCTCAAACTATCTAAAACATGAATATCTTTGGGACACTTCCCATTCAATAGTTCTAAACATAAAATGAAATACATAAGGACATGGTGGTCTAATCCTCGAATACTATGACGAATCACCAATCTTCAAATCTTACTCTACAATGTTCTTAGCCACAAAGATCATGAGAATCAATATCGTCGGACCCTACATTTGGATAAGAAATGTAGGGCAAGAGTATGTGTTAGTACCAAGATGTACTAAATATGATGGCTAGCATAAATCATCAACATAAGCATAGCATAAGCATTAGTCAACATAAGACATAATCTATAAACATAACAGACAACAACATAAGTCATAAGCATAATCAATGCACATACATCATCATAATAAAGGAGGAATACCTCTCAAGTAACCTCAACTTAGCATTAAATCTAGACTTGGGGTCATCAGCTCTAGTGATACATCTCGTGGAAAGCCACTCAAGCAACAATCCAAACTAATCAAGCCACATAACATAAAATCCTCAACTAATAACATACTTACGATACTTTCTTTAAGTAACCTCAAAGCATACTTAGCCAAGACATGGGTAATCCTCCACTAGTCTTACTCATCATACTAGGAAACCTTAGGCCATCATCAAAGCGCATCACTCATCATTCTCATATTTAGCTTATCTTTTATAGACATGGGGAATTACCTCATTGCCTTCGTATAAAGGCTAATGGGTAGTCCCCTCTAGCCTTACTTATATGGTCATAGGTATTCGCCTCCATGTCCATTTTAGGGAATCATAGGTATTCGCCTCCATGCCCAACACTATATGATATAGGTATTCGCCTCTACATTATTTTATAAGGATCATAGTTATTCGCCTCTATGTCCTACACTATATGATGTAGGTATTCGCCTCCACGTCATTTTATAAGGATCATAGGTATTCGCCTCTATGTCCTACACTATATGATATAGGTATTCGCCTCCACATCATTTTATAAGGATCATACGTATTCGCCTCCATAATCAACCTGATATGACATAGGTATTCGCCTCCACATCATTTTATAAGGATTATAGGTACTAGCCTCCATGTCCTTGGTATAAAGGCTAATGGGTATTCACCTCTTGCCTTGCTTCTTAAAGTTATATAATAAGGGTAGTCACCTCACATTCATCATCACATGACATGGATAATCACCTCATGTTCATCATCACTTGACATGGGTAATCACCTCATGTTTTATAACTTAGGAATATGGGAAATCACCTCATCAAATCTCATAGTCCTTTGACTTAGATTTAGTTTAGGTGAGCAAGCCTTTCAACCTAAAAGCATTCTATGTGATAAAACCTTTCACATTTATACATACATATATTCATAGAGCATGTGGGTAAATCCTTCAACAACAATTCTATCTACAAATCAACATACATAATATAAGGTTTACCCTCAAAGCCATAATAATCATAGTTCATCATGTAAGTTTTACTCTCAAAGCCCTACTAATCATCATTCATCATGCATGCCTTAGTCTAAAGACAATTCTAATCTCAAAGACTACAAGTCATAATTCATCATGTATACTTTAATCTCAATCAATTCGTATCTATATGCTTTATTCTCAAGCAATCTACAATGTATCTCATCAATCCTAGAAGATTGCCTCTAAATCCTCAATTTCCCCTTTCATGGCATAAAACCCACTTACATCAATTTCATCTTTGTAGACATGGGTTAGGCATGGGTACATGTAAATTAATCCTAAAAACATGTAATTTTACCAATTCAATCATAAATAATCATAATCCACTCATTTGGATCAAAACCCATAACATTAGAAGAAATCCTTACTAGAATTTGGGAATTCTTCTAAATGGGGGAAATTATAGGGGTTCCATGGATGAAAAGCCATCATATCTTGATTACAAATCCCACAAATGTTTGAGGAATAGATACTTGACCTTGATCCTAGCTCCAGCTCTTTCTTCTTCTTCAAGTTCTAGAGAGAAAAATATTTGAGAGGAAGACTTTGGGATTTGTTTTGGGTTTTGGAAATAATGACTTGAATGGGTGAGTTTTGGGGTTAAAATGAATTATATAGGGATCCTAAGCTTGGGAAAAATGACATAGCTTTGAGTTAAAACAATTGAGAAAAGACTCAATAACCCCCTGACTTAAAAACTGCCGAATTGGCTCACTAGAAGCTCACCACGGGTCGTCATGACCACCACGGCCTGTCAAACGGGTCGTGAAGAATTTCAGCCTAATATTGCTTCACTATTTTGGGCATAAATTTTTACTTCGAGATGGGAATTGGGAAAATTCAGTGGCGTTGGAAAGAGGATTCAGAGACCTTTAATTTGATAGGTCATGGTCCACCTATTTATTTTGTGCTATAAGATATGATCGTTTTAAGTTGACCCTACACTCTAAGTCTAATGAAAACCCTTCACGGTCCGTGTGGGGCTTCACGGGCAATTGAGATGCCCGTGGCTGTTGACCAGTGTCCTAGAATGCCACCACTTAACCCCCTAAAAACTAAGTCCTCACCACAACCCCTCCCACGACCCGTGGTGGCCTTCACGAGCCGTCTAGTGGCACGTGGGGAGGGTCCTTTTTTTGGGCAGCCTTGTGAAGCTACTGCCTCACCACCACGAGTGCCACCATGATCTGTGGTGGCCACCATGAGCTGTCTAGGCTCTCGTGGGAGGTAGGTATCATTCCTTAGCTATTGTCTAGGCATCATGGGCACCACCACGAGCCGTGGTGCCCTTCACGACTCGTGTGGGCACTGGTGGGGGGTGCCAAGGCCCAAATCACTAGTTCATTCCTTACACTTATCCCCTAGCTTAGCCTACTAGATTCTGAGGTGTTACATGTACGGTCCGTACAAGTTTCTACATATTGTACTGGTCAACCATAGAAAGACTATTGGAGAGCAACTTCTAGACAAAATTCCACGAGCTAGGGTCTACGACCCATTGAACGACCAATGACCCGTAGGTCACTTCAGTGCAACTCATGGTAAAAAACTCCCTTAAGTCCATTCTCCTTTCTACGAGCCTTGGGATACCGACCATAGGAATTTGTACGGTCTGTAGTCCTAATCATATATCCAAGGTTCATCCAATATATTATTTTTACATTTAGTTTAAGTCAACACATGTACCTGTGACAACATGATCACAGTCTGTGCTACAATAAGGTTAAGACAACACATGTTACTATGACAGCATGATGATTGTCTCCATATAAACAAATAAAATGAATATAAAAACCTAAGGAGCAACTTAAAGGTAGCTCCCATAAATAACCAAATTGTTAAAGCATAAGGTCAACGGATAAAGTGAGACCGTACATACTTGCTAACAAGATATTGTTTAACTTTAGTGTTAAATTCAAGCAATGGTCTTAAGAGAATGGGGAGATGTTCCTCCAGCAAGAAAAAGAAATATCACGGAGCAGTAACCAATGATCACATAATGATGGAAACAAAGTCAAAGAATATTTACTACAGTCCGATAAAGAATTAAATCATTTCAATGGATGCATAGAAAATAGAAAGGAAAGAAAATATTATTTGAAACAAACTACACATAGTGATAGATAGTGAACCATACAGTGCTCAGTGTTATCACCAGAAACTGAGAAACTGATATACCGTGATTTTACGGTATTTTTGATGCATTTCACTTCAAGTTTTGTGTGATCCTTGAGAATTTTGTTATTAAATATGATGGTTTTTGTGTAATTCTTGCAAGAAATAGGTTCGGATGTGGTGGATTGATATAAGAGCTGAAAATTGCAGAAGTGGCCAGTGACGGAGTCAACCATGGATAGTAGGTCTGTTGACAGGCCGTAGGTGATGCAACGTAGATGATTGTACAAGGAATTCTGACCAAGTGTGGAACTATGGAGGCCATCGATGCCCCGTAAATCGAATGACGGACCGTCCTGTACATCCATCGTTTGTGATCAGAAAGTTGAAGTTCCAATACTTGAACCACGGAGGCAAGTGACGGACCGTAGTCCAGTCCACGGACCATAGGTCCAACCATCATCTGAATGCCCTGGAATAATTTCAAAGTGTTGATCTATGGAGGGAGACCACAGACCATAGGTTGATCCACGGTCCGTAGGTCATGTTGGTGATTGAAATCACATCTAAGCAGTTATTTCCTTATTTTGTTTCCTACTTGGTTTAGAATTTGTGTACTATAAATATTAGTTTTTATTTCTATTTTTAAGAGTTAGACATTATGGTATAATTTTAGGTTTTGGTCTTTTGGATTTATTTGCAAACACTTAGCACATTAATTTCCGAAAGTTGGTTTATGCAAATTTCACTTTGAATTTTCATTCAAGATTTTGGTTTACATCTATTCTCATTGTAAGTTCATGAACTCTTTTAACGTAATTATGAATTGTGAACTCCCAAGCATGAGTAGCTAAATCCACAACTAGGGTTGTGGGAACCATGAGCAATTAACAATGTATGAATAATAACTAAGTAATTCTTGAATAGTGTTTAAGCATGTATTGTTAATCCTTTCGTTTAGAAGTCTTTTTAACGGTGGCCAACGTTAGAACTCGCCTCGTTCCTACTTTCCTTACCAAGGGGGTAATGAATGAGAAAAGGATTAAACAACAGATATTTGGTTAAGAATTTGTTGTTATCTAATAGTCTGACTTTAATCAATCGAAGTGAGGGTGAAAACCCAACTAAATTGACACGATGACTAATCTGGGGTGAAGGTAAGGGTTAGTAAAGCACACATTCGTAGATTTACCAAGTCGCAAGTGAAAGCCTCTGCTAAGATTACCAATCATGTAGGGATACATAACTTATCGGCCTTGCATGTCAAACACTAGGATAGGATTACTATTATTAGGATTAATATGTTAAGAGCTCGTGGGAACACATATGCCCTAGTTTCCATCTTATATTGATATCTCAAACTGTGAATCTTGCTTACTTGTTACTTATTGATTCAAATCAACAATCTGTTACTCTATTTACAAAAAAACCCTGTTTACTTTTCTCAGAAATAGTTTGACTAAAAAGAGATAATTGTGAGTTAAGTTTAAGTCTAAACCATATTACTCGTGGGATCGACCCCAACCTACAAGTTGGGTTCTTTACTTGATAACGATCGCTTACGCTTCTTTAAGAGAGGTGTAATTTGAGCGTATCAAATTTTTGCGCCGCTGCCGGGGAATACGGCTTTTATATTAAGTTTAACTACATTATTGAACTTTAGTCAAGTATTTCCTGATTTTACGTTTTTGTTTTTTTGTTGTTTTCTACAAGTTTCAACTCTAGTGTATGCCAAGTACACGGAGTCAAGGTGAACCCTTGACCCCCTACGATCTTGAATTGAGAAGAACTCTGAGGGAAATGAATAATCAAGGGGTACACAACAATCCAACCGCAGAGGTCTAGGAGATGGAGTTGAATTGCAGCCTCCTGGGGTTGTTAATGTGCCCGCTTAGGTTCATGGTGGTAATTTAATCGAAAATGCAGAAAGGGTACAAAATCCAACAGCACTGAGGTTTCGGGATAACTACAGGGTTGACTATGACACGGTTGGATCAGATGGGCCTATTTTTCTCCCTCCTCTACCTCTAGGACATACAATTGTGGTGACCAACAGCCTTATACAAATGTGCTAATTTACTTTTCACTTTGAAACACTGTATTTTTCTTGTTCTCTCAATAATTATCTTTTGTAATGTCATTGATGTAGATGCATACACATCTAATTGGTACAAATAAGTTACCATCTAAATAGTGATTTTGATCATTTAGAATACATATTTTAATGTGAAATTATGTATTTCTCAAGGAATATGATTTGAATTTTATTTTATGCTATTATTTATTTTGTTGTCTTGACATAACATAAACTTTTTAACAATTCACACAATATAATATGTGCAATGAACTTACATATAGTGAATTTAGAAATTACACGAATACTAAGGGTCTTGATCATGATAGAACAACTGAATTAAATATCAGAATGAAGTGAAACATACATTAAGAACATCTTTAAGAAATAAAAACCGGTTCCATAGAATTTTATTATTCAGGAGGTTGACTTGTTTGCCGCCGTCTTAATCCAAGGATTTCTTATGGGATCCAGTCAAATCTAAATATTGTATTGACCCCCGACCATATTAATTCAATCAATTCATCAATCGGGAGCATTAGTATTGCCGATATGGAGGAGCTTGACTTAAATATTAGGCTTTAGCTCTTAATTAACTTCAATTTGTTGTTTTTCTTTGTTATCACCTTATGCTTATTAGCATAGAAAATAAAAGGTCAAAAAAAAAATTATTCTTTGTGTAAAAATTAGACATAGAGATAATGATAAAGGTACATTCACTAATTACTGTGAATCAGAAAGGTCGGATCAGACTCAGTATTATCACCAAAAACCAAAAATTAATAAATAAAGTAAGTAATAGATTAGGAAGATCTCTTACTTGTCCATAGAAAAGAAGTATAAAATTGATATTCAATAATCATATATAGCCAACAGTATAATCACAATGTAAAAGAAGAGAAGACGAAGGATACCTCAAAAAGTAAAAGAAAATTGAAACAAAGATCTCTTTAAAGAGAGAAAAGATCATTGATCTCATGGAAAACCTATCAAGAACTAGAGAAAGTCTAAAGAGGTGTAATGAGTACTGGACTTGCTATTAATTAGGCATAATACATACATATATTTTCTTACTTGCTTTAGCTGACATCTATGTCCTCCAACTTAAGGTATGCACAAGAAGACACTTAAACTAATATAAGATTGAACAAGTAGACACATGCATCCTACGTGACATAATACACATAGGACGCTACGTAGAATACCAAATTATCATGTCAGATGTCATGCAGGATAAAAAGTTTTTAAAATGTTCCCTTACAAACGAAAACTAAAACTATTCGGGTCTTTGGTATCCTAGAAATATTTCTTTGCAAAATATTTTCTTGAAATATGATTTTTAGTGTTTGGTGGAACAATGATTTTTTTTTCTATATTATAATAAATTTTACTTGTAGTTCTTGTTTGACTGAATTAATGAATTCATATTTCACGTGATTATAAAAAAAGTAAGAAATTCAAAAAAAAAAGAGTTTGATTTGATTGATTTTTTGGTTTATTTGTTTAAACGGATTTCATTTAGTTTTTTCCCTAGTTAAAATCAAATTGAAAGAATATTAAAAATCACTAATCCCTTAATAGAAATAATGATATTTTTTTAGACAAATAACAATTTTTTTATTCAACTTATAAGAATAACTACTCACAAGTAAAGAATGTGACACAAAATCCAATTTAAACTTTTTTAGTTTTTTCTGCGTGCATTTGCTCATGTGCTTATCTATCATTGATAGTTCTAGAATTTTGTTTCAATTCGTGCAGATTCTCAGAAATAAATATAAAAGTTAATAAAATTAAATGATTTTTTCCATTATTGAAAAAGGAAAAGGATAGATTGTGATATATTTATTATCTTGTTGTACATATTCTAATAAACACATCTTTCTTTCAGAAAAACAGAAAACAATAATTAATGCGAAGAAGTAAGAAAACGAGAGAAAAAGAAGAGGAAGCGGGAAAACTATTACATTTGTGCTGTTAAAAATCTAAAACAGGTCAAAACTAAGTTGTTTTATATGAAATATCTAGAATTACCCATTATTAGTAATTAATACAATTAATTGCTTGCCTTCTCATGCATCCATTGTAATTATATTATAATAAATTCTGCTACTATAAATATCAACGGGATTTTCTTCAACTCCTCACTAAATCATTTCTCAATTTCTTTAAAAAAAAATCCTTTTAGGAAAAATGCAACAACAACCACCAACAAACGGAATGAATCACCAAGGCATCATACAAAATCCTGAAGGACTTTGGTGTTATAGATGTGCTATATGCCGCGATGTGTTCACTTCGAGCCAAGGGCTCGCTGGACACCAACATAAGCACAAATCTCAGGGCACTTGGATAAGAGGTGCGCCTCATGAGAAGTTTTTTTGTCCAGCCACTGAACTGCCCGCCCTCTACCGTCAATTGGGTACACGAAAGTCGACCCCAACAGTGGTACGTGGTCAAGGACGCTTTTACATTCCCCGTCCGAGGAATCAAGTGTTTTACGGGCCTCAAAGACGTCGTGGACGCCCACGGACAGTTTTGTACCAACCGCAGCAAGCCATGGTGCTTCAGGTGCCTCGTGATGTTACACGTGCACCTATCACTCCTCTGCTTATTCAAGATCAGAACCTGTTTGCCAACCGTCCTAATCAATTGGTGGAGAACTCCAATATTACTGATCAGGAGGAGCTTGACTTAGAGCTTAGGCTTTAGATCTTAAGAAACTTTAGTTTGTTGTTTTGTTTTATTGCCATGTTAAGTTTGTTGGTTTGCTTTGTTTTGTTATCGTGGTATGTTTGTTTTTTTGTTTTTTGGTCGTTTTATGTTTGTTGAAACATTTATCTTTCATTTAAGTTTATGTTTTGATTTCATTTTAGGTTCTTACTGTGTCCTAATAAGGAATTAAATTTCACCTCAATGAAATCAGAGATATATAAAAGGATAAGAAAGTATTTATCATTGTGAAAAAACTAGATAGAGAAATAATGATTAAAGTAGATTCACTAATTACTATGAATCATAAAGGTCGAATCAGACTCATTGTTATCACCAAAAACTGATAAATAAGGTAAGTAACTTGTTAGGATGATATCTTACTTGTCCATAGAAAGTAAATACAGAGTTGATATTCAATGACCATATATAGCAATCACAATAATTACAATCTACGAGAAGAGAAGACAACAAATGGGTCACAAAGCATAAGAAATATGACGATTGTGGACAAGAGAAAAGGTAAATATAATAGGGAGCAAAAGAAGGTAAAAAACATTGGAATAAGATATTTTTATCTGAAAAAATATCAATAACTAAATAAAGAGATCTTTTGATATCTATCAAGAACCAGAGGAAGTCTAAGGAGACGTACAAGTACACAACTTGCTACTAATAAAATAAATCATTTAATAATTGCTCATATATGAAAAACACATATTTTGTTTCTTCTTTGATTATTTACTAAACTCATCAATTACCATCCTCATCCTAATTAAAAAAACCATGCCCCCAGTAGGTCTTTCCCTTTCCAGACAATCAAATTAGTCATGAAAGGTAATTGTCATAATACAAGTTATGGTAAATGGTGAAAATATGACACACACATCAATATAGAGCACCGAATTGAGTTTGCAACAATCTTACCATTTTTACACTCACTGTTATGCATTCTTGATATTTAGCTAAAAGTGAATATTTCTAGTACATTATCACCTCATATATATTGATTATAATTGTATTGTCACAACGTTATCTCATATGTTTTAAGATTATTATGAGTTTTAATGTATAGAAAGTATGCCGAATAAACACAATGAAAATTAAGGGATATTGGTTTGATTTGAAGTAAAGGAATGATGATTGGAGCAAGGCCGAATTCACTCAATATCCTCGCCTCATGAAACAAACAAGCGAGCTTAGAAGCAAGAGATAATTTAGAGCTCACTTGTGATCCTTGGGAATCGAGAGTTCAGATGAGCCAAGAAAATTATCCTAGCGGGTTTAGATTAGGTTATTTGATTTCCCACACATCTAGGTCCTTTAAATACCCTGGTAAATGACTTATGAAAAGGGGTGTTGTATATTTGGAGGCAAGAACTCACTTGGAGATAAGATATAGATTCAGCTCACATTTTATAATGGTCTTATAAATAAATAAATACAACTTCAATGAAAGGATAGAAAATAAAAAGTAAAAGGAATATTATTCTTCGGGAAAAAATTAGACATAGAGATAATGATAAAAGTACATTCACTAATTACTGTGAATCGAAAAGGTCGGATCAGACTCGGTGTTATCACTAAAAATTAATAAATAAAGTAAGTAATAGATTACGAAGATCTTTTGCTTGTCCATAGAAAAGAAGTATAAAATTGATATTCAATAATCATATATACCCAGCAGTATAATCACAATGTACTAGACGAGAAGACAAAGGATAACTCAAAAAGTAAAAGAAAATTGAAACAAAGATCTCTTTAAAAGGAGAGAAGATAGTTAATCTCATGGAAAACCTATCAAGAACTGGAGGAAATCTAAAGAGGTGTAATGAGTACTGGACTTGCTATTAATTAGGCATAATCAATAAATATATATTTTAACTTGCTTAAACTAACATCTATGTCCTCCAACTTTGGGTGTGCACAAGCAGACACTTGAGCTAATATAAGATCGAACAAGTAGACACATGCGTTTTACGTGGAATAATATACATAGGACGCTACGTAGGATACAATATTGTCATGTCAGATGTCATGTAGGATAAATTTTTTTAAATGTTCCCTCTTAAATTTGAATGTTCCCTTAAAAACAAAAACTAAAACTATTCAGGTCTTTGGTATCACAGAAATATTTCTTCGCAAAATATTTTCCTGAAATGTGATTTTTAATGTTTGGTAAAACAATGGAATTTTTTCTATATTATAATTAATTTTACTTGTGTTCTTGTTAGACTGAATTAATGAATTTCTATTTCACGTGACTATAGGAAAACGTAAGAAATTCAAATAAAAAGAGTTTGATTTGATTGATTTTTTGTTTTATATGTTTAAACGGCTTTCATTTAGTTTTTTCCCTAGTGAAAATCAAATTGAAAGAATATTGAAAATCACTAATCCCTTAATAGAAATAATGATATTTTTTAGACAAATAACAATTTTTTCATTCAACTTATAAGAATAACTACTCACAAGTAAAAAATGTGACACAAAATCCAATTTAAAATTTTTTAGATTTTTTCTGCGTGCATTTGCTCATGTGCTTATCTAGCACTGATAGTTCTAGAATATTGTTTCAATTCGTGCAGATTTTCAGAAATAAATATAAAAGTTAATAAAATTAAATGATTGTTTCCATTATTAAAAAAATGAAAAGGATAGATTATGATATATTTATTATCTTGTTGTACATATTCTAATAAACTCATCTTTCTTTCAGAAAAATAGAAAACAAGAATCAATGCGAAGAAGTAAGCAAAAGAGAGAAAAAGAAGAGGAAGCGGTAAAACTATTACATTGGTGATTTAAAAAATTTAAAACAGGTCAAAACTGAGTTGTTTTATATGAAATATCTAGAATTACCCATTATCTGTAATTGATACAATTAACTGTTTGCTTTATCATGCAGCCATTGTAATCATATTATAATAAATTCTGCTACTATAAATATCAATGGGCTTTTCCTCAACTCCTCACTGAATAATTTCTACATTTCTTTAAAAAAATCATTTTAGAAAAAATGGAACAACAACCACCAACAAGCGGAATGGATCACGAAGGCATCATACCAAGTCCTGAAGGACTTTGGTGTTATAGGTGTGCGACATGCCGCGATGTGTTCACTTAGAGCCAAGGGCTCGCTGGACACCAACATAAGAACAAATCTTAGGGCACTTGGATAAGAGGTGCTCCTCATGAGAAGTTTTTATGTCCATCAATTGAACTCCCCGCCCTCTACCTTCAGTTGGGTACATGAAAGTCGACCCCAATAGTATTACGTGGACAAGGATGCTTTTACCGTCTCCGACTGAGGAATCAAGTATTTTACGGGCCTCATAGACGTCGTGGACACCCATGGGAAGTTTTGTACCAACCGCAGCAAGCCATGGTGCTTCAGGTGCCTCGTGTTGTTGCACGTGCACCTATCGCTCCTCCGCATATTCAAGATTAGAACTTGTTTGCCAACCGTCCTAATCAATTGGTCGAGAACACCAATATTGATGATCAGGAGGAGCTTGAATTAGAGCTTAGGCTTTAGTCTTCAGAAACTTTAGTTTGTTGTTTTGTTTTATTGTCATGTTATGTTTGTTGGTTTGTTTTGTTGTCATTTTATGTTTTTTTGAAACATTAATCTTTTATTTAAGTTGATGTTTTGATTTCATTTTAGGTCCTTACTGTGGTCTAATAAGGAATTAAATTTCACCTCAATGGAATTTTAGAAAATAAAAGGATAAGAAAATATTATTCTTGGTGAAAAAATTAGATAGAGAGATAATGATTGAAGTAGATTCACTAATTACTATGAATCATAAAGGCCGAATCAGACTCATTGTTATCACCAAAAACTGATAAATAAGGTAAGTAACTTGTTAGGATGATATCTTACTTGTCCATATAAATTTAAATAAAGAATTGATATTCAATGATCATATATAGTCATCACTATAATCACAATCTACGAGAAGAGAAGACAAAAAATACATCACAAAGCATAAGAAATATGACGATTGTGGACAAGAGAAAAGGTAAATATAATAGAGAGCAAAAGAAGGTAAAAAAATTGGAGTAGAGATATTTTTATCCGAAAAAAGATCAATAACTAAATAAAGAGATCTTTTGATATCTATCAAGAACCAGAGGAAGTCTAAGGAGACGTAACAAGTACACAACTTGCTATTAATTAAATAAATCTTTTGATAATTGCTCATATATGAAAAAACACATATTTTCTTTCTTCTTTGATTACATACTAAACTCATAAATTACCATCCTCATCCTAATTAAAACCCCATGCCCCCAAGTAAGTCTTTCCCTTTCCAGACAATCAAATTAGTCATGAAAGGTAATTGTGATAATACAAGTTATGGTGAATGGTAAAAATATGAGGCACACATCAATATAGAGCAACGAATTGAGTTTGCAACAATCTTACCATTTTCACACTCATTGTTATGCGTTCTTGAGATTTAGCTAAAAGTGGATATTTCTAGTACATTATCATTTCATATATGTTGATTATAATTGTATTGTCACATCGTTATCCCATATGTTTTGAGATTATTATGAATTTTGTATGTGTAGGAAGTATGTTGGATGAACATAATAAAAATTTGGTGATTGGTTTGATTTGAAGTAAAGGAATGATGCTTGGAGCAAGGCCGAATCACTCAATATCCTCGCCTCATGAGACAACCAAGCGAGCTTAGAAGAAAGAGATAATTTAGACCTCACTTGTGATCCTCCTGAAGCGAGAGTTCAGATGAACCATGAAAATTATCCTAGTGAGTTTGGATTAGGTTATTTGATTCCCTACACATTTAGGTCCTTTAAATACCCTAGTAAATGACTTCTTAAAAGGGACAGTTTACATTTGGAGGCAAGAACACGCTTGGAGATAAGATATATATTCACCTCACTTTTTTTCCTCTTTCTTTTAATTTCTATTTTCATGAGTTTTAATATTGAAATTTCTTCATCCTATTATGAATAGCTAAATTTCTATCAAGGGTGTGTGATGGAACCTTTTGAGATATTACTTACATTATGTTTAATATAAATTTGCCATTATTTTTTCTCTACTTGTTCAAAAATGTGGTTAACTCTATTAGTTGATGAGCCCATAACTGATTGTGCCTATTTATTATGTATTCTTGAGAAAGAGGGTATATTTAGGTGGTTGTTGAATAACACCTCTATCCAGGTCCGCAGTCTTATGCTATAGCCTAATTAATCTTTGAGTGGAGAATACTAGCGTGGGCAATTATTCCTACTTAGAAAGTATGTCTATTATGGCTAAAAAGCAGATCCTATATATAACCATGTTTTGGGGTGTATGTCACTCCCTTAGTCTATACCCAGGATGTGGCTGGTACTCGGAAACCATTTATGGTCCCAAAAAAATTCTTGGCTTGGCTGACTACTTAGAGGAAGACTTACTCAAGCATACATAGGCTTAAAATTGAAGAAAAGCATTTTTAAAAAATTGTGAAATCTTAAAGCTGTCAGAAAATATTGGATATAAATGATAAGAGTTAAGCAAAATATCTGAAACTGAATACTGAAAGACTCTAAATCTGACTATCTATGAAGTCTCTACTGTTTAAACATAGGTGTCGGGACAAGACCCACGACAACCTTAATCAAACTACTAAAGCAATAAAAAAATAGAGTCCTCTGAATAGCAAGTAGGCCTCACCAAAAGCTGACGAGTAGTGATGTGATCTCAACGAAGCAACTGTTGATGATACTGAATACTTGTATCTACATCATGAAACAATGCAGCATCAAATGACATCAATATATGGAATGTACGGTATGTAATAAAGGTGAATGAAACAAATAACTGAGTGAAAGGATTGAAGTAACTCAACTGAAGTAAAGCATTTACATGGAGAAAATTATTTAGCTTTATAATTTCACCATTGATTGTAAGCTCTTGGCATTAAGGTATGATAGTGTTCACCTATGGAGCTCTTTCCTCCATAGGGTTCCTACGTAATCCAATTTACAAGTTAGAAATCTCCAATAAAAGTTAGAGTTTTCTTCGATGTTATGGTTTCCTTTCAATGTTGATTTAATTGATTATTTTATGAACTATTATGCATGAATTGAGATAATTCCATGTTTTTAAGTTGAATCCCCATGAACCCATACATACCTCATGTTTTCTAAGCTATGATGATATGATGTGGGTTTTGAACTATGAAAGATGAATTTGTGAAGATATGCATGTTCTTTATCAAATTCATGAAAATAAGTTAAGTTGCTTTGACAGTGAAGCATTCATGTTGTTGTTGTTGTTGTCAAAAGATTTCTCACATACACAAGAAAGCATGATTGTGAAAGGGTTTTCTCACATGAAAGATTCTTAGGATTGAAAGGTTTTCTCAACTAAACTTTGAATCAAGATTTAGGAGCTATTCTAATAAAACCTAGCTTGGATTGGCTAATTAATGTGCCTTGCATGGATGATAAGGCAAATGGCAATTATCCATGCCTTTTAATAAAAGACAAGTTAAGATAACTACTGTAGCATTTATGCTTAGTACCGAGCGAATATTGAGATGGAAGGTGTCTTGTTAGTAGAGGTCTAGTTTCTAGTAGCAAACTCCAACCCCCATAGGATGATTGTCTTAGATAGACATTAGCTAGTGGATCCACATAAGCTAGAAGCTCATGGTCTTACATTGGCAAGTAGGACACCCCTTTTCGGTGTGGGGTAGACATTGAATTCTATGTTTATAGCTCACATGGTCTTAAGTGTTGGTTAAAGTTAAATATCTCACAAGAATGAACTAAGGTTACCTCAAGAAGTATCACACAAATGTTTTAAAGATTTAAGCATTTCATTGAATATGTTTTATGGTTTATGTTTTCTAAACGTTTCATCTCATGATCTAGCTTGGTCATTGCATGTAACGAAAATGTCCTTTTAACATGATTTCATACTTTTATGCATTGCTATCATACTTGGTACATATTTGTACTAACACATACTCTTGCCTACATTCTTCCAAAAATGTAGGATCCGTCGCTTCAGTTTCGCATCTTCCTGGCTAGGGATCATTTAGTAGATATTGAATATTGGTGAGTCCCCATGTTCTGAAGACCGAGCTTTTATTTCCTATTGTCTTTAATATTCAGATATTGTATGTGATGTACGGGTTATGTTCCGATCACTCTTGATGTACTAGATGGCTTTGAGACTATGTAGACTTTGGGTTTGTTTTTGGACAAATCCTTTTATGATATAAAATGTCTTTTTAAACTCGTTAGTTCTATTATCTTGTTTATGTATGCTAAGTGACTTGTGTAGGGTCTCTCGGGGTCCTATACGCCATGTTACGCCTAGGCCATGCTTGGGGTCGTGACAGCAAGAATCTGAATGCATAAAGTATCATAATCTCATAATTAAGAGATCAGGACTTGAAATAAGAACACAATTCAGATTTAGAATTTCATGGAACTTTGAGTAGAACACTGGATTTAATTCTTTCTAACTAACTTTAGATCTAGGGAGTGAGGACGAACCTAGTCCAACACTATGAATTGCTTTACATACTTGGAAGAACAAAGTTCTTGAGGAAACTTGAAAAACTTTAAGAAATTAAACACTTGAAAACCCTAACTTTCTCCGCTTGGATCCTTGCTCTAAGTCTTGGAAGTGTTTATGAGAGATTTAGGGTCAAACTAAAGCAATGATAACCTTAATTAGGTGTAAAAATGTTGGGGTTTATACTTAGAAGGGGTGGGAAACGCTGAACTAACCTCACTTAAAAACTTTCGGATCACTTCTACGGGCACCATGTACGGTCCGTACAGGCTTCTACATATTGTACTAGTCAACCATAGAAAGTCTACTGCAGACCAACTTCTAGACCAAATTCCACGAGCCAGGGTCTATGACCCATTGAACGACCAATGACCCGTAGGTCTCTTCCGTGCAACTCATGGTCAAAAATTCCCTTAAGTCCATTCTCCTTTCTACGAGCCCTGGGACAAGGGCGGACCTAGGTTGTGTCTAGGGGGTTCACCCGAACCCCCTCAGTCGAAAAATTACGTTATATATAGAGCCAAATTCTTATTTTATGTGTACATATATTAAAATGAACCCCTGAAAATAAGTGAGAAGTTTTTGCTCAATGGATAAGGGGTTCAGTGGTGGCTTTTACGTCGTGGGTTCGAATCTCATCCGCAGCAATTCCTCTTCTCTTATTTTTTTTACCCTTTTTAATGCATGGAATTGGGCTCAACTTTTGGGCTTGAATCATCTTCTCTTTTTCATTATTTTTTCTCTTTTATGTCATTTTTTTAATTTGTTTTTGTTTAAATTTATTAGACACATTTTTTTTTATTCTTCTTATATCTATTAGTCATTTTATTTCAACATAATTTTATGTACAACTCTTTAAAAATGATGAATTATATTTATAAAGATAAATTAGATGTAATTGAATGAAGAAACTAAAAATCATCCTTTTAATAATATATATTTAATAGAATTCATGGAATTTCTTTTTTATTTTTTCAATTCTATTATAGAGAGAATAAAACTAAACTTATTTGATTTATTCGTCATTTTTTTTCAACAAGTGATGACTAACCTAGTAAATTAAACTACATGAACAAAAAAAATTGACGATGCCATTTATTTATCTTCTGAATATGTATTATAATATTAGTAAATCTATACTAAAACACTTTTAGAGAATCTTGATAATTTTTCTAGTAATATGTGTTTGAATGGATACTAATATAAAAAAAATTTAAAATGCAAAATAAAGTAAAAAATTACAAAATAAAAAGTATAAAAAGTACAAGAAATTTTAAGAATGTTCAATGGAGCAGGGTAAAAGTAGGAAGAAATGTTTAATGCGATACGATAAGGTTATATAAATTTAGCGGGTTAAGGTAAATATTTTTCTTCTCCGTCTCGCTTCCTTTTTCATCCTTTAATTTTCACGTGTTTTAGGAATTAACTTATGTAATACAATTGATCCACTAAATTATTTTTATCAACGTAGCTTTGTTCTTAATATCTTTGATTAGTTTGGTGTAAACTCTTATCAACCAATGAGATACATTGTACAAAAAGCATGTCGGGGTTACTACGTTCACCGCGCACTTACATTACCACATGAGCTTCTTCTTTAAATTTCGAACCCCCTAAGCTTAATTCCTGGATCCGCCACTACCCTGGAATACCGACCATAGTAAGTTGTACGGTCTGTAGTCCTAATCGTATATCCAAGGTTCATCAAATATATTATTTTTACATTTAGTTTAAGTCAACACATGTAACTGTGACAACATGATGAGAGTCTGTGCTACAATAAGTTTAAGCCAACACATGTTACTGTGACAGCTTGATGAGTGTGTCCACATAAACAAATAAAATGAATATCAAAACCTAAGCAGCAACTAAAAGGTAGCTCCCATAAATCACCAAATTGTTAAAGCATAAGGTCGACGGATAAAGTGAGACCGTACATACTCGCTAACAAGACATTGTTTAACTTTAGTGTTAAATTCAAGCAATGGTCTTAAGAGAATGGGGAGATGTTCCTCCAGCAAGAAAAAGAAATATCACGGAGTAGTAACCAATGATCACATAATGATGGAAAGAAAGTCAAAGAATATTTATTACAGTCTGATAAAGAATTAAATCATTTCAATGGACGCATGGAAAATAGAAAGGAAAGAAAATATTCTTTGCAACAAAACTACACATAGTGATAGTGATAGAAGTAGATTCACTAATTACAGTGAACCATACAGTGCTCAGTGTTATCACCAGAAACTGAGAAACAATATTGCAACAAGAATGAAAATCTGTGAGAAACAATATGATACTGTTTACTCTCAATATTAATTACTTATTCCCCAAATTATTTCTTAAGATCAAACTAAACATCGATCAATATGAGTATTTTGGTAAACTCATACTAATCATTGTTTAGCCGTGCAAAGTCAAAAGTGAACAAGTAAAAATGAATGGAGGGAGTATTTATCTTTCTCCAACATGTAAACTACTCCATCCTACTTATCCTCTAGGTAACCAACTCCTTGTCTCTAATAGATCAATAGAAGAAAGGGTATCCTAATTCAATAGGTAATCCATTGTAAACAAGAACTCAAAATTCTATCTTTAAGCAGAAAACTGCCAAGAACATAGAAATAAAACCAGATTAAGAAAAGGGGCCAAACCTGAGCACCAGTCTTGGCTGCAGCTTCAACCCCTTGCAGTAGCTCACTGGAGGGGATACTTTCGGTTGAATTAGCAGCAATATTTGGTACAACCTCCGATAAAAACAACCTTGGTGTAAAATCCTCCACTGGTGGACAAACTTGTACAAAACCCATTTTGAAAAAGGTGTGAATTTGTGCTACAACTCTTACGAAATGCAGGAAAAGGAATTCTGGGTAATTGACAAATTCTCAAAGAAGAAATTGTGTATGAAAAAAGACATCTTCCCATTTTCACACACACTGGTTCTTGGATTTTTGTTCTTCCTTTTTCCTCAAAATTTGATTGTAATTTCAAGAATATGAACTTCCATGATATTTTACTTGGGTACCTTTATCATGAAAATTGTCACGTAATTAACCCCTTTGTTTTTTATATTATAATTGTGAGAGAAACAATCCAATGGTCGTGGGCATAAATCATAATATAGGTAAATTAGAATTTGAATTTTTGAAACAAAAAAAATGTCCAATTTGGGACTTCGAATATCGAATATCCAAAAATATGGAATTTGTATATTTTATAGGCATAATAATACATAAAGGCAGGGGTTTCTCTCGCTTTTGGCATAGCGGACCCCAAGTGGGAGGCTTGCATGACGGACTAAATATATCTTTTAACTTGGTCTCATTTCATATTTATCCTCTTCAACTTTGAGGGTGAACAAGTAGACACTTAAACTAGAATAAAGTTGAACAAATAGATACACACGTCTTAGTGGCATCCAACATGACAATTTATGTCCTACGTGGTGTCCTATGTGTACTATGTCATATAGGACTCATAAATCCTACATGACATAATACACGTAGGATGTCATGTAGGACACAAATGTCAATGTAAGATGTCACGTAAGATGTATGTGTTTATTTGTTCAATTTTATACAAGTTTAAGTGTCTACTTAGCTTGTGCACACCCAAAGTTGGAGGACATAAATGTGAGTAGATGTCAAGTTAAAGAATATATATATATATATATATATATTATGTCTTGAAAATAAAGCCCTTTATCATCTTGGTAACTCCAGTAGGAAATTTAAATAAAACCATAAGGAAAGCTGAACACATTCTATCATATACCTTTAACATATCAAGTTTCAAAACTAAATTATGCCCTTAATTCTTACTTTTGAAACTCTGGACAATCTCCTGAGTTAGCTAGGCTTTTTCTGTAATAAATCTATCCTTCAAGAAACCACTTTGATTCTCAGAGAACATAAGAGGTAGCATAGGGTTAAGCCTTTCAAAATTGAGCTTAGTAATATTCTTGCTAAAAAAATTACTCAGATGGATGGAACTTAAATCTATGAAGTTTGCTGGACATTCTACCTTTATAATCATCATATATTACTAAAAGTGAGAAGCTCCAAAGTGTAAAGTTGAAATACTATTTTACGCCTATATTAAAAACATTTTTTAAAAATCATATATTATTAGTTATTATATATTAAATTTTACCCCTAAACTAACAACTTTTTTTTAAAATCATATATTATTAGTTATTATATATTAAATATAAATATTATGGGATGCTAGAAATCTACTTTTATTTAATGAAATTGTAAAATGCCTGAAGAATTTGAAAAGTTAGTTTTTCATTAAAAACATAATAATAATGATGATGATGATGATGATGACGATGATGATAATAATAATAATAATAATAATAATATCATATATATTATTAAAAGTGAGAAGAAATTTAGGAAAAAGTTAAATTACTCTTTTTCCCTGTATTAAATTAAAATGTTTATCTAATTTATTAAATATTCTATCATTAATTAAGAATATCATATTGAGTTTTACAATAATATAATTAATATGTATTTGAGTATACATACGGATGAATTTATTTTCTTGGTACGGCCAGTTATTTCAATATTCTAGAATGACTTACCATTTTCCCATACCAATTCAATGTTTTAAAGTTCTTTTCAACTTCTAACAGTAAGCTTTCAGAATTTTATAAATAGCCAGATCAGTGAATCATGCTAGATTAGATCCATTGATGTTCTTCTCCTCTTCTTCTTCTAAATTCATCTTCAATGCGAGTCTGGTAAGGGTTACTTTGATATTTCTCATATGTAGCCTCTCTTAACCATCTATTAACTTATTATTATGCTTGATTATGAATTATTCTTGGGCTGATAATAATTCTATCACGGCATAACATGCAGCAAATGCATTTAACAATGCTACTGGCATGAACAAATGAAAAGTATATATGTATCTCACATCATGGACATCTCTGCTCAACATTTAGGCTGCTAGCTCTACCTTATTTGATTTTATCTTTTAATTTTGCATTTAGTTACTTAGGTTTGATTATTATTAAGATGGTTTATGTTTCTGATTTGAAGAAGATGATGAACTTGTTTTAATTGCATAATCTAACAATGTTATTTCTTAGATTTTGGTGTGCTGGCCACTGTTGGGCAAGCCAAACAATGTTGAAATGTTCTTTTTTTTAGTGAAAATTTCATATATGACATATATTAGACTAATATTTTCAAGTTATAGCAGTAGAATTAAACTTTCAAGTTGTAACAATAAAAAATTTCAGGTTGTAACAGTTTCTTAAAAAAAAAAAAAAAAAAAATAATTGTAAAAATTTGTTTTGAAAAAAATAAAAAGATAAAAAAATAAAATAATTCGTTTCTGAAAAAAAAGAGTAAAATAACGGAAATAAGTGTGTTAATTAAATTTGAATTGATTGAAGATAATTACTAATTAGTATAAATTAAGAAAATTCAAACAAATTAAGAATATTTAGTTTTCTTATTTCACTCTAATTTGTTAAAATTAATTAAAAATTCTTATTTCATCCATTTTCTTCCACATTTCTCTCTCTTTAATTTTTTTCCAGAAATCTTGTCAGACTCATCTAATTCATATTCGTTTTTATTCAATAATATTTATTTTCTGGATGGCTTCTTATTAGTATTAATAAAATATGGTGGTAGATGGGATCCTTCAGGTTAGTGTTTTTTGCGATTTTTTATTTGTATTGTAATACAAACCAAACGTTCAAAAAAATATGAACAGTGATTCTGGAAAAAAATATATTAAGATTTTGTTTGTGAATAATAGTTTTAATCATGGCGTTTTTGGTATGAATATTCACTTTTGAAATTACATCAAATTTGTTTGAAATTGGTATAGATTTTTGTTTGAACATTCATTTTTTTGTATGTTTATGGTTAAAAAATTACATAAAATTGATTTGAATTTGATATATTGGTTATACCATGTTGGTACGATTTTAGAATTATATTTGAATGAATTTCGTCTACTATTTGTTTAATAAATGACAATTAATAGTTAAAAGTGGTATTATTTTGGTATTATAGTGGCATGATTCTGCTGTGAAAAAGTGACGACTTATGTCATGAAATAGGTATAATTTTGGCATGAAATAGATATGAAAAATGTGCATAATAATTAAATGAAATTTGTCTACTGTTTTTAGATTTTTTATTGTGTATAATAATTTGAATTATGGCATTTTTTTAAAAATGTATAATGTTATATTTTGGTATGAACATTGAATTTGTTCATTATTTGTCTGACGCATTTTTTTTGGTATATTTTTGGTTAAAAAAATAGATATTTTTTTCTTTGGAATTTGTATACTTATACTACCAAGCAGTATGACAATCGATAATGTTTTGGTACGATTTTTGGTTTGATTGAATTTTTTTTTTTGGCATTATATTGTAATGAATTTTGAGAATAATAATGTAATGAATTTGGTATACTGTTTATTAAAGAAATGACAATTAATATTTCTAAGTTGGAATTATTTTGGTATTCTAGTGGCATGATCCTGATATGAATGATTGATAACTTTTGGCATGAAATAGGTAAGAAATGTGTGAATAAGAATTGTATGAAATTTGTATACTGATATAACATATGTGTTTTTACTTTTGTATTCTGTAATAACATATGAAATTGTTTTAAAATAACATATGTATTTTTACTTTTGTATGAATTTTGTAAGCATAAAAATGGTATGAAATTTGTATATTGATATAACTGATATAGCATATGTATAAAAGTTTTTTGTACTTTTGTATGATATAATATTGACACAATAATTTATGATGAAACAGAAAAATATGCAATTCAAAAAGTGTCGGAGCAGAAATTATTGTCGCCTGGTTCAAAAAGAACTGTAGGGAGATCACAACTTGTAAATGGTTTGCTGATGTGAAATTCAAGAGATCTAAGATTACGTGCAGTACATTTCGTCGGGAGGAACACAATAAGAAGATATGTTCAAATTACCCTTCTGAAAAAAAGACATAATTTATTTTTATTTGATTGTTTTATTGTGGCAAACTCATGTTTTGATTTATTTTGTCTTTTAAGTTAATGAATTATAATTTCAGAATATTTATTATGTGTGCTAGTTAATCATTTGTGTTTTCAGTGTTTTTTTCAAATGTATACTCAAAAAATAGGTATTGTTTGTATGCGATTGATATTGACTGGAAAATTAAGTCAAAATTTAGTATGAAATTGGTATACATTTGGTATCCAACTGACGTCCCAGTGGTAAAATTGAAAAAAAAAAAAAACATGTAATTGAGATTTCAAATGAAATAGCAAACGTAAAACTAGTTAATATTGTATCCAATTTGTATAAATTTAGTATTGAATTGATATCCCATTGGAAAATTGAAAAATTAACATGTGGTTGAGATTTCAATCAAATTAGGCAACCTAAACAAGTTAATGTTGTATTCAATTAGTATCCAATAGATATCCCACTTGAAAATGGAAAAAACAAAAAGTAATTGATATTTCAACCAAATTAGACAATCTAAAACAAGTTAATGTTTTATCCAATTTATACACACTTGGTATCCAACTTGAAATTTTAGAACAAAGACAAAAAATAAAAATGTATAAATTAGTATTCAACGGGTATAAATCCGGGAAGAATAAATCTGGTTGTAAAACAATGCATATTATATATTGTTGTCAGAAATTTTAGCAAAAGAAATATACATCACCCAAAAATCAAAACATGTAATTAAAAGTCTAAACTACAATAATTAATACTAAGTTCTATTACTTTTCCTCTCTCTTACTAATTTATATTCCGTATTCAAGTGTGATTTTTTTTATCATATTTAAGCTAAAACTTAAGAAATCCTTATTAAAGATTTTATGATCTCATATTTTCTATATATATAAACAAATTTCAGAATTAAATATAATTATTTCACTAACAAAACAGTATTTTAGATATAGAAAAACACACCAAAAACAAGTTCAAAACTTAAGTAAAACGATTATTTTTTCTCAAGAAATCAAGTTTTAGATTAATTAAAATAAAAAACGAAATCAAATTTTCAAAATATAGAATTCTTAATTCTAAAAAAATCAGATTAAAAAAAAACAATATCAAAATTTAAAATTAAAAAAACATCAAGAAATGAAAAAAAAAAATTGATTAAAGAGAGAGAAAATTACAGGTTAAAATATACGGTGATAAATTTGATTTTTTTTAAAATTAAAGGCCCCAATAGTCATTAATAAATAAAAGTTATTTGAATAAGTTAAAAAATCCCTTAAAAGGTGAAATAGATACTTACAAATTGATTCTTTCTCATTAATATTATTTATCTGACCTATTAATTATATATAAAAGGAACTACAATCAATATAATTAAATAATTAATAATATAAAAATACAAAAAAAAAATCATTTAATAAAGTAAATTTTAATTGATTTTTAAATAAAGTTAAATTTAATTGATATGTTATAACCCGTAATTAAACTGTTATAAGTAAGAAATTTTTAAAAGTAGGTTTAAAACTCGTAATATTGTCTCTTAAATGTGTATATGGTGTGATTTTTCCTTTTTTTTTTCCCCTATTATTATGCATAATTAATAAAACCGGCCCTATGGGTCATATTAAACCCAAAAAAAAATAATTCTCCTTACTCTCCCGACTTATTTATTGCAGTAACATTATGATCTATGTCCATAGGACTTTAGACAAAAAGAAATTGAAAAAATAATGTCCTTACCTGGTATGAAATTTAACATGGCCTAAAATTATCTTGTCGTTTTAGTGGAAAAAAAGAGGTTGCAAGATTCCAAAAACTGAAACTATCTATCTTTAAGTGCTAATTTACTTTACACTTTGAAACACTGTATTTTTCTTGTTCTCTCAATAATTATCTTTTGTAATGTCATTGATGTAGATGCATACACCTCTAATTGGTTACAAATAAGTTACCGTCTAAATAGTGATTTTGATCATTTAGAATACATATTTTAATGTTGAAATTATGTATTTCTCAAGGAATATGATTTGAATTTATTTTATGCTATTATTATTTTGTTGTCTTGGCATACATAAACTCTTTTAACAATTCACACAATATAATATGTGCAATGCACTTACATATAGTGAATTAGAAATTACACGAATACTAAGGGTCTTGATCATGATAGAACAACTGAATTAAATAGCAGAATGAAGTGAAACATACATTAAGAACATCACCTATAAGAAAGTAATAGGTAATCTCATTACACATTGTACTTAATTAAGAATGTAGTTCTTCAACTTTACATGCTCAAAGATATCTAATGATTTTACATTTAGATTTGATATTATTCATTATACACATGTATTGATATGGAATAAACGTGCAACGCACGTGCCCAGAGACTAGTCAAAATAAATAAGGTGTGAGAAAATGTTTTGGTTAGTTTTTCTTTAAGAAATAAAAACCGGTTACATAGAATTTTCTTATTCAGGAGGTTGACTTGTTTGCCGCCGTCTTAATCCAGGGATTTTTTATGAGATCCAGTCAAATCTAAATATTATATTGACCCCCGACCTTATTAATTCAATCAATTCATCAATCGGGAGCATTAGTATTGTCGATATGGAGGAGCTTGACTTAAATATTAGGCTTTAGCTCTTAATTAACTTCAATTTGTTGTTTTGTTTTGTTATCGCCTTATGCTTATTAGCATAGAAAATAAAAAGTCAAAAAAAATATTATTCTTTGTGTAAAAATTAGACATAGTGATCAGTGTTATCACCAAAAACCAAAAATTAATAAATAAAGTTAGTAATAGATTAGGAAGATCTCTTACTTGTCCATAGAAAAGAAGTATAAAATTGATATTCAATAATCATATATAGCCAACAGTATAATCACAATGTAAAAGAAGAGAAGACGAAGGATACCTCAAAAGTAAAAGAAAATTGAAACAAAGATCTCTTAAAAAGAGAAAAGATCATTGATCTCATGGAAAACCTATCAAGAACTAGAGAAAGTCTAAAGAGGTGTAACGAGTACTGGACTGCCTATTAATTAGGCATAATACATACACATATTTTTTTTAACTTGCTTTAGCTGAAATCTATGTCCTCCAACTTTGGGTGTGCACAAGCAGACACTTAAACTAATATAAGATTGAAGAAGTAGACACATGCGTCCTACGTGGCATAATACACATAGGACGGTACGTAGAATACGAAATTGTCATGTCAGATGTCATGCAGGATAAATTGTTTTTTAAATGTTCCCTTACAAACGAAAACTAAAACTATTTGGGTCTTTGGTATCATAGAAATATTTCTTTGCAAAATATTTTCTTGAAATATGATTTTTAGTGTTTGGTGGAACAATGAATTTTTTTTCTATATTATAATAAAATTTTACTTGTAGTTCTTGTTTGACTAAATTAATGAATTCAAATTTTACGTGACTATAAAAAAAACGTAAGAAATTCAAATAAAAGAGTTTGATTTGATTGATTTTTTGGTTTATTTGTTTAAATGGATTTCATTTAGTTTTTTTCCTAGTTAAAATCAAATTGAAAGAATATTGAAAATCACTAATCCCTTAATAGAAATAATGATTTTTTTTTTAGACGAATAACAATTTTTTTATTCAACTTATAAGAATAACTACTCACAAGTAAAAAATGTGACACAAAATCCAATTTAAACATTTTTAGATTTTTTCTGCATGCATTTGCTCGTGTCCTTATCTAGCATTGATAGTTCTAGAATTTTGTTTCAATTCGTGCAGATTCTTAGAACTAAATATAAAAGTTAATAAAATTGAATGACTTTTTCCATTTTTTAAAAAAAGGAAAAGGATAGATTGTGATATATTTATTATCTTGTCGTACATAGTCTAATAAACTCATTTTTCTTTAAAAAAAATAGAAAACAATAATTAATGCGAAGAAGTAAGCAAAAAAAAGAAAAAGAAGAGGAAGCGGGAAAACTATTACATTTGTGATTTAAAAAATCTAAAACAAGTCAAAACTGAGTTGTTTTATATGAAATATCTAGAATTACCCATTATCAGTAATTAATACAATTAACTGCTTGCCTTCTCATGCAGCCATTGTAATTATATTATAATAAATTCTGCTACTATAAATATCAACGGGCTTTTCTTCAACTCCTCACTAAATCATTTCTCAATTTCTTTAAAAAATTCCTTTTAGCAAAAGTGCAACAACAACAACCACCAATAAGCGGAATGAATCACCAAGGCATCATACCAAATCCTGAAGGACTTTGGTGTTATAGATGTGCTCTATGTCGCAATGTGTTCACTTCGAGCCACGGGCTCGCTGGACACCAACATAAGCACAAATCTCAAGGCACTTGGATAAGAGGTGCTCCTCATGAGAAGTTTTTTTGTCCAGCCACTGAACTGCCCGTCCTCTACCAACAGTTGGGTACACGAAAGTCCACCCCAACAGTGGTACGTGGCCAAGGACGCTTTTACCTTCTCCGTCCGAGGAATCAAGTGTTTTATGGGCCTCACAGACGTCGTGGACGCCCACGGGCAGTTTTGTACCAACCGCAGCAAGCCATGGTGCTTCAGGTGCCTCGTGCTGTTGCACGCGCATCTATCGCTCCTATGCTTATTCAAGATCAAAACTTGTTTGCCAACGGTCCTAATCAATTGGTCGAGAACACCAATATTAATGATCAGGAGGAGCTTGACTTAGAGCTTAGGCTTTAGATCTTAAGAAACTTTAGTTTGTTGTTTTGTTTTATTGTCATGTTAAGTTTGTTGGTTTGATTTGTTTTGTTGTCGTGGTATGTTTGTTTTTTTTGTTTTGTTGTCGTTTTATGTTTGTTGAAACATTTATCTTTTATTAAAGTTTATGTTTTGATTTCATTTTAGGTCCTTTCTATGTTCTAATAAGGAATTAAATTTCACCTCATTGAAATCATAGAAAATAAAAGGATAAGAAAATATTATTCATTGTGAAAAAACTAGATAGACAAATAATGATTGAAGTAGATTCACTAATTACTATGAATCATAAAGGTCAAATCAGACTCATTGTTATCACTAAAAACTGATAAATAAGGTAAGTAACTAGTTAGGATGATATCTTACTTGTCCATAGAAAGTAAATAAAGAATTGATATTCAATGACCATATATAGCATTCACAATCTACGAGAAGAGAAGACAACAAATAAGTCACAAAGCATAAGAAATATGACGATTGTGGACAAGAGAAAGGTAAATATAATAGGGAGCAAAAGAAGGTAAATAACATTGGAGTAAGATATTTTTATCTGAAAAAAGATCAATAACTAAATAAAGAGATCTTTTGATATCTATCACGAACCAGAAGAAGTCTAAGGAAACGTACAAGTACACAACTTGCTACTAATAAAATAAATCTTTTAATAATTACTCATATATGAAAAACACATATTATGTTTCTTCTTTGATTATATGCTAAACTCATCAATTACCATCCTCATCCTAATTAAAAACCCCATGCCCCCAAGTAGGTCTTTCCCTTTCCAGACAATCAAATTAGTCATGAAAGGTAATTGTGATAATACAAGTTCTGGTAAATTGTGAAAATATGGCACACACATCAATATAGAGCAACGAATTGAGTTTGCAACAATCTTACCATTTTCACACTCACTGTTATGCATTCTTGATATTTAACTAAAAGTGGATATTTCTAGTACATTATCACCTCATATATCTTGATTATAATTGTATTGTCACAACATTATCTCATATGTTTTGAGATTATTATGAGTTTTAATGTGTAGAAAGTATGTCGAATAAACACAATGAAAATTAGGTGATATTGGTTTGATTTGAAGTAAAAGAATGATGATTGGAGCAAGGCCAAATTCACTCAATATCCTCGCCTCATGAGACAAACAAGTGAGCCTAGAAGCAAGAGATAATTTAGAGCTCACTTGGAACCTCGGGAATCGATAGTTCAGATGAGCCAAGAAAATTATCCTAGCGGGTTTAGATTAGGTTATTTGATTCCCTACACATCTAGGTCCTTTAAATACCCTAGTAAATGACTTATGAAAAGGGGCATTGGATATTTGGAGGCAAGAACTCACTTGGAGATAAGATATAGATTCAGCTCACATTTTTTATAATGGTCTAATAAGGAAATAAATACAACTTCAATGAAAGGATAGAAAATAAAAAGTAAAAAGAATATTATTCTTCGTGCAAAAATTAGACATAGATATAATGATAAAAGTACATTCACTAATTACTGTGAATTGAAAAGGTCGTATCAGACTCATTGTTATCACTAAAAATTAATAAATAAAGTAAGTAATAGATTAGGAAGTTCTTTTGCTTGTCCATAGAAAAGAAGTATAAAATTGATATTCAATAATCATATATACCCAACAGTATAATCACAATGTACAAGAAGAGGAGACAAAGGATAGCTCAAAAGGTATAAGAAAATTGAAACAAAGATCTCTTTGAAAGGAGAGAAGATAATTAATCTCATGGAAAACTTATCAAGAAGTGGAGGAAATCTAAAGAGGTATAATGAGTATTGGACTTTCTATTAATTAGGGAAAATCAATAAATATATATTTCAACTTGCTAATTAAACTAACATCAATTTCCTCCAACTTTGGGTGTGCACAAGCAGACACTTGAGCTAATATAAGATTGAACAAGTAGACACATGCCTTTTACGTGGAATAATATACATAGGACGCTACGTAGGATACGAAATTGTCATGTCAGATGTCATGTAGGATAATTTTTTTTAAATGTTCCCTTACAAACGAAAACTAAAACTATTCGGGTCTTTGGTATCACAGAAATATTTCTTCGCAAATTTTTTTCCTGAAAAGTGATTTTTAGTGTTTGGTGGAACAATGGAATTTTTTCTATATTATAATTAATTTTATTTGTAGTTCTTATTAGACTGAATTAATGAATTCATATTTCACGTGACTATAGAAAAATGTAAGAAATTTAAATAAAAAGAGTTTGATTTGATTGATTTTTTGGTTTATATGTTTAAACAACTTTCATTTAGTTTTTTCCCTAGTGAAAATCAAATTGAAAGAATATTGAAAACCACTAATCCCTTAATAGAAATAAATGATATTTTTTAGACGAATAACAATTTTTTTATTCAACTTATAAGAATAACTACTCATAAGTAAAAAATGTGACACAAAATCCAATTTAAACTTTTTAGCTTTTTTCTGCGTGCATTTTCTCATGTAAATATCTAGCATCGATAGTTCTAGAATTTTGTTTCAATTCGTGCTGATTTTTAGATATAAATATAAAAGTTAATAAAATTAAATGATTTTTCCATTATTAAACAGGTAAAAGTATAGATGATAATATATTTATTATCTTGATGTACATATTCTA
The DNA here is from genome assembly GCF_000226075.1 of Solanum tuberosum. NCBI lineage: Eukaryota > Viridiplantae > Streptophyta > Magnoliopsida > Solanales > Solanaceae > Solanum > Solanum tuberosum. Next base: position 274,201 of record NW_006239097.1, on the reverse strand, counting down.
ACAAACTCATCTTTCTTTCAAAAAAAAACAATAATCAATAACCAATACAAAGATGTAAGCAAAAGAGAGAAAAAGAAGAGGAAGCGGGAAAACAATTACATTTGTGATTTAAAAAATTTAAAACAAGGCAAAACTGAGTTATTTTATATGAAATATCCAGAATTACCCACTATCTGTAATTAATACAATTAAGGCTTGCCTTCTCATGCAACCATTGTAATCAATATATCATAAATTATGCCCCTATAAATTTCAATGGGCTTTTCTTCAACTCCTTAGTAAATAATTTCTCAATTTCTTCAAAAAAAGAAAATTCTTTTAGGAAAAATGCAACATCAACCACCAACAAGCAGAATGGATCACCAAGGCATCATACCAAAACCTGAAGGACTTTGGTGTTATAGGTGCACAACGTGCTGCGATGTGTTCACTTCGACCCAAGGGCTCGCTGGACACCAATATAAGCACAAATCTAAGGACAATTAGATAAGAAGTGCTCCTCATGAGAAGTTTTTCTGTCCATCCACTGAACTCCCCGCCCTCTACCGTTAGTTGGGGATACTAAAGTTGACCCCAACAGTGATACGTGGCCAATGACATTTTAATTGTTCCCGTCCAAGGAATCAAGTGTTTTACGGCCTCCTAGACTGCCTGGATGCTCACGCGCAATTTTGTACCAACCGCAGCAAGCCATGGTGCTTCAGGTGCCTCGTGTTGTTGCACTGGCACCTATCGCTCCTCTGCTTATTCAAGATCAGAACTTGTTTGCCAATCGTCCTAATCAATTGGTTGAGAACACCAATATTGATGATCATGAGGAGTTTGATTTAGAGTTTAGGCTTTAGATCTTAAGAAACTTTAGTTTGTTGTTTTGTTTTATGGCCATGTTATGTTTGTTGTCTTGTTTTGATTTGTTTCCGTGTTATGTTTGTTGTTTTGTTTTGTTGTCATTTATGTTTGTTGAAACATTTATCTTTTAATTAAGTTTATGTTTTGACTTCATTTTATTTGCTTACTATGGTCTAATAAGGAATTAAATTTCACCTCAATAGAATTATAGAAACTAAAAGGATAAGAAAATACTATTCTTTGTGAAAAAAACTAGATAGAGAGACAAATGATTGATGTAGATTCACTAATTACGTTGAATCATACAGGTCGAATTAGACTCATTGTTATCACCAAAAACTCATAAATAAAGTTACTTGTTAGGATGATATCTTACTTGTCCATAGAAAGTAAAACAAAAAATTGATATTCAATGACCATATATAGTCATCACTATAATGACAGTCTACGAGAAGAGAAGACAACAAATGTGTCAGAAAGCATAAGAAATATGACGATTGTGGACAAGATAAAAGGTAAATAGAAAAGGGAACAAAAGAAGGTAAGAAAATTGGGAATAGAGATATCTTTATCTAAAAAAATATCAATAACTAAACAAAGAGATCTTTTGATATCTATCAAGAACCAGAAGAAATCTATGCAGATGTAACAAGTACACAACTTGCTATTAAATAAATAAATCATTTGATAATTGCTCATATATGAAATACACATATTTTCTTTCTTCGAATTATTGAATACATACTAACTCATCAATTTCCATCCTCATCCTAATTAAAACCCCGTGACCTTAAGTAGGTATTTCCCTATCCATACAATCAAATTTGTCACGACCCAATTTATCGAGTCATGATGGCACCTACTATAACCCACCAGCAGGTAAGCCAACCCGTAACCCGGAACAAGTAACGGGTCTGAGGGTAGAAATTAAACAAAAGCAGGCAAATAACAATATAAACAGGCGGACGCAAACCAAAAACATATATACAAATAAAGATCCCTCCCAGAACCTGGAAGTCACTAGTACAGAGCTACTAACAAAATGAGTACAAGCCCAAAAGTGGACAACAGAGACTGGACTGTCTCGAAAGGAAAAAAAGACAAGTCTATATATACAGATGGAGACTGAAATAGTACAAAACGCCGTGTGCTCACCCCCGTCTCCGGATAAGTCTACTCCAAGCTAGATCAACGCTGGCTACTAGTGCTCGGACCTGCATCACAAAATAGATGCAGAGCGTAGCATGAGTACCAAAACAACAGGTACCCAGTAGGCATCATAGGCCGACTGAACTTGAAAAGTAAAGGCAATATGAAAAGAAGGAATAA
>NW_006239097.1:271285-271406 GCF_000226075.1 Solanum tuberosum | reverse complement strand
CAAGTCTGCTATATCAGTCTACAAGGAGCTGACCGTCCGAAACGACGTCGGAAAAAGTTTTACTGTCTAACGACATCCGAAATCTCGCAAGTCTATGGCAACACTAGTCTAAGCCTAGACT
>NW_006239097.1:265587-270146 GCF_000226075.1 Solanum tuberosum | reverse complement strand
TTCCGAAGCTAACCTAGCTGTCAGAATTTTCATCTGAGCACGTCTTCCAAGAAGGTTGACCAAAGTCAACTTTTCAAGTTATAAAAATCTCCAAAACAGGGAAACGGGCCTAAAACCCAAACGAACGACCAGGCGACCGAACAGTCAGTGCCAGCAAGTCATAAATGACTTGGGGTCGCTACAGGAACGCTCTAAACGATGAAATGAATTCTTTAATTTAAAAAAAATGACCTGGAGGGTCATTACAAAATTAGTCATGAAAGGTAATTATGATGATACAAGTTATGGTGAATAGTGAAAATATGACAAACACATCAGTATGGAGCAACGAATTGAGTTTGCAACAATCTTACCATTTTCACACTCACTTTTATGCGTGGTTGATATTTAGCAAAAAGTGGATATTTCTAGTACATTATCACTTCATTTATCATGATTATAATTGTATTGTCACATCGTTATCCCATATGTTTTGAGATTATTATGGGTTTTATATGTGTAGGAAGTATGTCGAATGAACACATGGAAAATTATGTGATATTTGTTTGATTTGATGTAAAGGAATGATGACTGCAGCAAGGCTGAATTCAGTCAGTATCTTCGCCTCATGAGACAACCAAGCAAGCCTAGAAGCAAGAGATAATTTAGAGCTCACTTCTGATCTCAGGAATCGAGAATTCAGATAAGCCAAGAAAATTATCCTAATGAGTTTGGATTAGGTTATTTGATTCCCTACACATCTAGGTCCTTTAAATACCCTAGTAAATGACAATTGAAAAGGGACGTTGGATATTTGGAGGCAAGAACACACTTGGAGATAAGATATAGATTCAGCTCACATTTTACAACGGTCTAATAAGGAAATAAATCTAACTTCAATGGAAGTATAGAAAATAAAAGTTTTAAAAAAATATTATTCTTTGTGCAAAAATTAGACATAGAGATAAAAATAAAAGTACATTCACTAATTACTATGAATCAAAAAGATCAAATCAGACTCATTGTTATCACTAAAAATTATTAAATAAACGTAGTAATGGATTAGGAAGATCTCTCGCTTGTCCATATAAAAGAAGTATAAAATTGATATTCAATAATCATATATAGCCAATAGTATAATCACAATGTATAAGACGAGAAGACAAAGGATAACTCAAAAAGTAAAAGAAAATTGAAACAAAGATCTCTTTAAAAGGAGAGAAGATCATTGATCTCATGAAAAACCTATCAAGATCTAGAGGAACTTTAAAGAGGTGTAACGAGTACTGGATGTGTTATTAATTAGGCATAATACATAAATATATTTTTTTAACTTCCTTCAACTGACATTTATGTCGTCCAACTTTGGGTGTAAACAAGCAGACACTTAAGCTAATATAATATTGAACAAGTAGACACATGCATCCTACGTGGCATAATACACATAGGACGCTACGTAGGATACAAAATTGTCATGTCAGATGTCATTGAGGATAAAAAAAAATTAAATATTCCCTCTTAATTTAAATGTTCCCTTACAAACAGAAACTAAAACTATTCATGTCTTTGGTATCATAGAAATATTTCTTTGCAAAATATTTTCCTGAAATATGATTTTTAGTGTTTGTGGAAAATGGAAATATTTTTCTTTATTATAATTAATTTTACTTATAGTTCTCGTTTGACTGAATTAATGAATTCATATTTCACGTGACTATAAAAAAACGTAACAAAATCAAATAAAAAGAGTTTGATTTGATTGATTTTTTTATTTATATGTTTAAACGGATTTCATTTAGTTTTTTCCGTAGTGAAAATCATATTGAAAGAATATTGAAACCCACAAATCCCTTAATAGAAATAAATGATATTTTTTAGACGAATAACAATTTTTTTATTAAACTTAGAAGAATAACTACTTACAAGTAAAAAATGTGACACAAAATCCAATTTAAAAGTTTTGATTCTTTCCTGCGTGCATTTCCTCATATAATTATCTAGCATTGATAGTCTTAGAATTCTGTTTCAATTTGTGCTGATTTTCATAAATAAAAATAAAAGTTAATAAAACTAAATGATTTTTTCCATTATTATAAAAGGAAAAGTATAGATGATAATATATTTATTCTCTTTATGTACATAATCTAACAAACTCATCTTTCTTTAAAAAAAAAAAAACAAAAAATCAATGCAAACAAGTAAGCAATAGAGAGAAAAAGAAGACGAAGGGGAAAACTATTACATTTGTGATTTAAAAAATCTAAAACAAGGCAAAACTGAGTTATTTTATATGAAATATCCAGAATTACCCACTATCTGTAATTAATACAATTAACTGCTTGCCTTCTCATGCAACCATTGTAATCAATATATCATAAATTCTGGTCCTATAAATTTCAATGGGCTTTTCTTCAACTCCTCAGTAACTCACTTCTCAATTTCTTCAAAACAAAAAATCCTTTTAGGAAAAATGCAACAACAACCACCAACAAGCGGAATGGATCACCAAGGAATCATACCAAAACCTGAAGGACTTTGGTGTTATAGGTGCTCAATGTGCCACGATGTCTTCGAGCCAAGGGCTCGCTGGACACCAACATAAGCACAAATCTCACGGCACTTGGATAAGAGGTGCTCCTCATGAAAAGTTTTTCTGTCCATCCACTGGACTCCCCGCCCTCTACCGTCAATTGGGGACACGAAAGTCGACCCCAACAGTGTTACGCCGCCAAGGATGCTTTACCGTCCCCGTCCGAGGACTCAAATGTTTTACGGGCCGCACAGATTGCCTGGACGCCCACGCACAGTTTTATACCAACCGCAGCAAGCCATGGTGCTTCAGGTGCCTCGTGTTGTTGCACGTGCACCTATCGCTCCTCTACTTATTCAAGATCAGAACTTGTTTGCCAACCATCCTAGTCAATTGGTCAAGAACACCAATATTGATTATCAGGAGGAGCTTGACTTAGAGCTTAGGCTTTAGATCTTAAGAAACTTTAGTTTGTTTTGTTTTATGGTCATGTTATGTTTGTTGGATTGTTTTGTTTTGTTTTCGTGTTATGTTTATTGTTTGCTTTTGTTGTCAGTTTATGTTTGTTGAAACATTTATCTTTTATTTATGTTTGTGTTTTGACTTCATTTTATGTGTTTACTATGGTCTAAGAAGGAATTAAATTTCATCTCAATAGAATCATAGAAAATAAAAGTATAAGAAAATACTATTTTTCGTGAAAAAACTAGATAGAGAGATAATGATTGAAGTCGATTCACTAATTTCTTTGAATCATAAAGGTCGAATCGGACTCATTTTTATCACCAAAAACTGATAAATAAAGTAAGTAACTTGTTAGGATGATATCTTACTTGTCCATAAAAAGTAAAATAAAAAATTGATATTCAATGACTATATATATATTTATTACTATAATCACAATCTACGAAAAGAGAAGACAAAAAATGTGTCACAAAGCATAAATAATATGATGATTGTGGACAAGATAAAAGGTAAATATAAAAGGGAACAAAAGAAGGTAAAAAAATTGGTAATAGAGATATTTTTATCTAAAAAAAGATCAATAACTAAACAAAGAGATCTTTTGATTTCTATCACGAACAAGAGGAAGTCAAAGGAGACGTAACAAGTACACAACTTGCTATTAATTAAATAAATCTTTTGATGATTGCTCATATATTAAAAACACATAGTTTGTTTCTTCTAATTATTGATTACATACAAAACTCATCAATTACCAACCTCATCCTAATTAAAACTCCATGACCCCAATTAGGTATTTCCCTTTCCAGACAATCAAATTAGTCATGAAAGGTAATTATAATGATACAAGTTATGGTGAATGGTGAAAATTTGACAAGCACATCAATATAGAGTAACGAATTGAGTTTGCAACAATCTTACCATTTTCACACTCACTTTTATGCGTGCTTGATATTTAGCTAAAAGTGGATATTTCTAGTACATTATCACCTCATATATCTTGATTATAATTGTATTGTCACATCGTTATTCCATATGTTTTAAGATTATTATGAGTTTTATCTGTGTAGGACGTATGTCGAATGAACACAATGAAAATTAGGTGATGTTGGTTTGATTTGAAGTAAAGGAATGATGAGTGGAGGAAGACTGAATTCACTTAATATCATCGCCTCATGAGACAACCAAGCAAGCCTAGAAGCAAGAGATAATTTAGAGCTCACTTGTGATCCTCAGGAATTGAGAGTTCAGATAAGGCAAGAAAATTATCCTAGCGAGTTTGGATTAGGTTATTTGATTCCCCACACATCTAGGTGTAACATCCGGCAATGTGAAATAATTGAAGAGGCTTAGAATTGGAAATTTTCATTTTGGAAAGGATTTAAAAATCTGGAAAATTGGCTAAGTGTGGAAATCAGTGATTTTTGGCCAACTTTGAGCAGTCATAACTTCCATCTCTGGATGAGTTAGGAGTAGTTCCAGTTATGGTTGTGAAGCTTGCGGAACGATATTTCCAACGACGCCGAGTTTGCTCAATTCCGAGTTCGTATGAGCGAGTTATGGCCATTGAAAGTTGGGCAGTTGG
>NW_006239097.1:257505-264939 GCF_000226075.1 Solanum tuberosum | reverse complement strand
TAAATACGTGTGATCATATACCTTGAATCCATAGTTCAATTCAAGGCAAGTTAGTATCAAGTTAAAGAGAAGTTAGAGTCAAGTCAAGTTAGGTTAAGAAGTAAGTTCAACAAAGTTTTCCAAGCTTTTCAAGAGTCTTCATTGAACGTTTTACCTTCATTTTTAGACTCAAGTTTCAAGTCAAGCAAAAAGGGCTTAGAGTTTCAAGCTAAGAAAGAGATCTCAAGTTTAAAGTTGAGTTCATTCTCAAAAGCTATTAGGGAACTATGTATTCCCAAAGAAGTTTCTAAATGTTCTTTTTTTACATTTGAGTAAGAAAGGGATTATGATTTCCAAAAGAGCCTTAGGGCTAGTTTTCGAGAAAAGGAACATCATTTCCAAGTGAGTCTTTGGTTTAGATTTTGAGTAATTATCTCATTTAAAGAAAGACGTGTTTGAAACACTTATGAGTCAAAAGCATTTTGGGAGTAGTATCAAGCACCGATTTGGAGACGCGAGTTCATATTAAACTCAACTCTCCATAAGAACCATGTAGCCAACATGGGAGTTAACGGGTCATACTTTTTAGATGAACCCGTAAAGTTAACCTAGTGGATCCACTTAGTAAAGTTAGCTTCCTATATCAAAACTAGGTATAGGATGGTCCAAAAGGTAACGTGAGGTAAAACGTTGTATCATTAGCTTCCTATATCACGGCAAGGTATAGGATGGTCCTCGGGCAACGTGAGGTAAAACGTTGTATCACCACTCATACTCATAGTGGTGGTTTGTCGGTTAGAGAAGCTCCCACAGTAGAAAGAGCATGGTTCCTCGAGGGTTCTGCTTAGTATGGATGGGGGTATGGGACTTCATTCATACATTGCACAAGTAGACCTCGAGAGGAAGCATGGTATTTTCATGATATTATAAAATATGATTTTTACGTCATATCTTAAGAGTTTTACAAGCTTTATATATCGCATGTGTCTTATTGCTTTATATATTGAGTTCAGTTATTCATGAGTTGAACAGAGCCAAGGTAAGTGTCCTCGTCTACTCTTTCCAAGCTTTAATTGTGGTTAGCTTCCCAGCTCGCATACTCGTACATTCAATGTACTGATGCCAGTTGGCCTGCATCTTATGACGATGCAGACACAGGTACCCAGGGTCAGCATCCTGCACGCCGTTGATCCAGCTGAGCACTCTAGAGTCAGTGGTGAGCCTCCTTGCTTCCGGAGGACTCAATTGTTTTGTTCTTTTAGTTTTGTGTTATTAGGATGTTGCGGGGTCTGTCCCAACATCCATCTAAGTATTTTAGAGGCTTCATAGACAGACGGTCAGTCAGTTAGTATTGAGTCTCTCATCTATGTATTTATGTAAAAATTCTATTTTGAGACTCGTGTTGCCTTTTGGCATGTTGTGCATTAGTTGGTGGTTTTATAACCTTTCATTGCATTGAGTTGTACTGTTGAGTTAAGTTTCCGCTGAGTTAAGAAAGCCAGGCCAAGGGTTCGCTTGGCGCCAGCAATGGTCTCCGAGTGTCGGTCCCGCCCAGGGTGTAGGCTCGGGGTGTGACATGCACTAGGTACTCAAACCAACATAACATCATAATAGATCATACATTCATTAGATGAGCATGTCCTTCCAACCTTAGAATAATCAACATGTGAGTAAACCTTTCACATCATATTCATAGTGTGTTCATGAGAATAGCGTTTCATTCAACACAATAAGATCATCGTACTCATAATAGTTCATGCATAATAGAGTGCAAGAATATGGGGAGAACTACCTTTCAACAATACCACAATTACACAAAAATCATAAGGTCTTGACATTCTAAGTGAATCATAAGATCATACACAATTCTCATAAAGATGTACAAAACCTCATAACTTTGCCCTTCGAGGGCCATGAACCACAACCAACACCTTAGTCACATCATATTCATATTCATGCATGAGGTGTGTGTGTGATTGCCCTTTCAATGACACAACAACATTATCATAATAGACACTTTATTCTCAAAGTATTCATAAACATGCACATAATATCATAATCAGACATACCCCTCTTATCTTGCATTCAAGGGTCTCGTTAAGTCAACATATCTAGCATGCATCACATGAGACATAGATATAGTCATAACTCAAGTACAACATTCATTCCATACATAGAGTCATATACTCATATTAGAGGTCATGTAGAGGATGTCCTTTCACATCAATGGCATATACAATTTAACATACATAATAGCTTCCTTCTATAAGCATTATCATTCTGGACTTATTCATATTAGATTTTACCCTTAAAGCCTTAGGAGTCATCTTCATACTACAAGCCTTACTCTCAAGCAATGCCTCACATGGTTATCATATATACCTAACTCTTAAGTTAACCTAACCACATGCCTCATTCTTGATCAATTATAGTCATATAGGAACATATACACTCAATCTCAATACAACACAACCATGATCCATCGTATAAGTCATAATTAAGCCAATTCATGTCTTGAAGCTTTACCCTTAAGGGATTCATGTCTAGGTGATCTAATCTAAGGCAATTCATAATTCTTAGAAGCTTACATCTAAACTCACTATTTGCCTCTTTCATGACATAGCCATAGGCCTCATCAATTAACCTTAGATTGTTAGGATAACCAAATACATAAGTAGAATCATACTTAATTCATGCAATTACATCATAATCTACTCACATCGAATCAATTGGACCAACTTGCAACACCATTCATATTGTAGAGAAGAATCATAGCTAGGATTGGGGGAACTCATGGATTATTGAAGGATTAAAGTTAAAATCATAGAAAGTCAGTCTTACATCCATAAAAAAAAGTTATGGACATATCAAGATTGATGGTCTATGTGCAGCAGGTTGAGGAAGAAAAGTTGAGGGACAGAGAAGAGTTCAGAAATAAGAGAGCTAAGACCGGTAATGAGTCCGGGCAACAGAAAGGTAATGCGAGCCGTTCATCCTTTCAACAAAGGCAAAGGGGACCTGCTCCATCATTTGTTAGTGCACCTGCATCCAGAATTAAAAGTGGATATGCGGGACAGAATTCACAGAACTTCAGAGCTGGACCTGCACAGTCTCAGAATAGTATAGCACAAGGAAGTAACCGGGGGCTTGCATGTGCTAGGTGTGGTAGAGTCCATCCAGGGAAGTGTCGTCAAGGCCAGACAGGTTGCTTCAAGTGCGGACAAGAGGGTCACTTCATGAAAGAGTGCCCTAAAAACAATCAAGGTAGTGGAAATCTGGGCAGTAGGACCCATTCTTCATCAGTTGCTCCACCAAACAGAACGACACCTAGGGGAGCTACTTCTAGTGCCGGTGGAGGAGCGAATCGCCTCTATGCCATCACCAGTCGTCATGAGCAAGAGAATTCTCCAAACGTTGTCACTGGTATGATCAAAGTCTTTACTTTTGATGTGTATGCTTTGCTAGACCCAGGAGCAAGTTTATCTTTTGTAACTCCTTATGTTGCAAATAAGTTTGATGTTCTTCCTGAAAGACTTTGTGAACCCTTTTGTGTTTCTACACCTGTTGGGGATTCTATATTAGCAGAAAGAGTTTATCGTGATTGTCCTGTTTCTATCAATCACAAGAGCACCATGGCTGATTTGGTTGAGTTAGACATGGTAGATTTCGATGTCATTCTAGGTATGGATTGGCTCCATGCGAGTTATGCATCGATAGATTGTAGAACTCGAATGGTCAAATTTCAGTTTCCTAATGAGCCAGTCTTAGAGTGGAGTAGTAGTTCAGCAGTGCCTAAGGGTCGTTTTATTTCGTACCTTAAGGCAAGAAAGTTAGTTTCAAAGGGTTGTATCTATCACTTAGTCCGACTTAATGACTCTAGTGTTGAGATACCTTACTCGTCCTATCTCTATTCCGCCTTACAGAATGGCACCAGCAGAGTTGAAAGAGTTGAAAGAGCAGTTGAAAGATCTTCTAGAGAAGGGTTTCATTCGACCGAGTGTCTCACCTTGGGGTGCTCCGGTTTTGTTTGTGAGAAAGAAAGATGGTTCCCTTAGGATGTGTATAGATTACCGCCAGTTGAATAAGGTTACCATCAAGAATAAGTACCCTCTTCCGAGGATTGATGATCTTTTCGATCAGCTTCAGGGTGCCACTTGTTTTTCAAAGATTGACCTCCGATCAGGCTATCATCAGTTAAGGGTAAGGGAATGTGATATTCCAAAGACAGCTTTCAGAACCAGATACGGTCATTATGAGTTTTTAGTTATGTCCTTTGGGTTGACCAATGCACCGGCAGCCTTCATGGACTTGATGAATAGAGTCTTCAAACCTTATTTAGATATGTTTGTTATTGTCTTTATTGATGACATACTAATCTATTCAAGGAACGAAGAAGATCATGCCAATCACCTTAGAACAGTTCTTCAGACTTTGAAAGATAAGGAGTTGTATGCCAAGTTCTCTAAGTGTGAGTTTTGGCTTAAGTCTGTGGCGTTCCTAGGCCACATTGTGTCCGGTGATGGAATTAAAGTTGATACTCGGAAAATTGAGGCAGTGCAGAATTGGCCTAGACCCACATCTCCAACTGAAATTAGGAGTTTCTTGGGTTTAGCTGGTTATTATAGAAGGTTTGTAGAGGGGTTCTCGTCTATTGCATCTCCTTTGACAAAGTTGACTCAGAAAGCGATAAAATTTCAATGGTCTGAAGCTTGTGAGAAAAGCTTTCAGGAATTGAAAAAGAGATTGATTACAGCTCCAGTTTTGACGCTACCAGAAGGTACTCAAGGTTTTGTGGTGTATTGTGATGCATCTAGAGTTGGTTTGGGTTGTGTCTTAATGCAGAATGGCAAAGTTATCGCTTATGCCTCCAGACAGTTGAAGGTTCATGAGAAGAACTACCCAACCCATGACTTAGAGCTAGCTGCTGTAATATTTGCTTTGAAGTTATGGCGTCACTACTTGTATGGTGTGCATGTCGACATATTCACTGATCACAAGAGCCTTCAATATGTGCTTACTCAGAAAGAGCTTAATCTCAGACAGAGGAGGTGGTTAGAGTTACTCAAGGATTATGACCTGAGTATTCTTTACCACCCAGGTAAGGCTAATGTTGTTGCTGACTCTTTGAGCAGGTTGTCCATGGGTAGCACCACCCATGTTGAAGAAGGAAAGAGAGAGTTAGCAAAAGATGTGCACAGACTGGCACGCCTGGGAGTCATGACTTAGAGCTAGCTGCTGTAATATTTGCTTTGAAGTTATGGCGTCACTACTTGTATGGTGTGCATGTCGACATATTCACTGATCACAAGAGCCTTCAATATGTGCTTACTCAGAAAGAGCTTAATCTCAGACAGAGGAGGTGGTTAGCGTTACTCAAGGATTATGACCTGAGTATTCTTTACCACCCAGGTAAGGCTAATGTTGTTGCTGATTCTTTGAGCAGGTTGTCTATGGGTAGCACCGCCCATATTGAAGAAGGAAGGAGAGAATTGGCAAAAGATGTGCACAGACTGGCATGTCTGGGAGTCAGATTTGCGGATTCCGCAGAAGGAGGAATTGCGGTGACGAGCAAGGCCGAGTCATCATTGATGTCAGAAGTGAAAGAGAAGCAAGATCAAGATCCCATTTTGCTTGAGTTGAAGGCAAATGTTCAAAAGCAAAGAGTATTAGCATTTGAACAAGGGGGAGATGGCGTTTTGAGATATCAAGGTAGATTGTGTGTACCTATGGTAGATGGACTCCAAGAAAGGGTTATGGAGGAAGCTCATAGCTCCAGATATTCCGTTCATCCGGGTTCCACGAAGATGTATCGTGACTTGAGAGAAGTTTATTGGTGGAATGGCATGAAGAAGGGCATTGCAGAGTTTGTTTCTAAGTGTCCAAATTGCCAACAAGTGAAAGTTGAACACCAAAGACCCGGTGGTTTGGCTCAGAATATAGAGCTTGCGGAATGGAAGTGGGAGATGATCAATATGGATTTCATCACAGGGTTGCCAAGGTCTCGCAGACAACATGATTCTATTTGGGTGATTGTCGACAGAATGACAAAGTCAGCCCATTTTCTACCGGTAAAGACTACCCATTCGGCAGAAGATTATGCCAAGTTGTATATTCAAGAGATAGTGAGACTTCATGGAGTGCCAATCTCCATTATTTCAGATAGAGGTGCACAGTTTACTGCACAGTTCTGGAAATCTTTTCAGAAAGGTTTGGGTTCAAGGGTGAACTTAAGTACTGCATTTCATCCTCAGACTGATGGGCAAGCAGAGCGTACTATTCAGACCTTAGAGGATATGTTGAGGGCTTGTGTAATCGATTTCAAAGGGAGTTGGGATGACCACCTACCTCTCATTGAGTTTGCCTATAACAACAGTTATCATTCTAGCATCCAGATGGCTCCATACGAAGCTCTATATGGGAGAATATGTAGATCTCCTATTGGATGGTTCGAAGTTGGTGAAGCACAGTTGATAGGACCAGATTTAGTGCACCAAGCTATGGAGAAGGTGAAAGTGATTCAAGGGAGGTTGAAAACGGCACAGAATCGTCAGAAATCCTACACTGATGTTAGGAGAAGGGCGTTAGAGTTTGAAGTTGATGATTGGGTATATTTGAAGGTTTCACCCATGAAGGGGGTTATGAGGTTTGGTAAGAAGGGGAAACTTAGTCCCCGGTATATCGGACCTTATCGCATAGTCCAGAGGGTCGGCAGTGTGGCTTACGAGTTAGAGCTACCACAAGAGCTAGCAGCGGTCCATCCGGTATTTCATATCTCTATGTTGAAAAAGTGCATAGGTGATCCTTCATTGATCCTATCGACTGGAAGTGTTAAGATCAAAGATAACTTATCTTATAAGGAGGTGCCGGTTCAGATTTTAGATCGCCAAGTTCGTAGGTTGAGAACGAAAGATGTGGCATCAGTCAAGGTCCTTTGGAGGAACCAATTTGTTGAGGAAGCCACTTGGGAAGCCGAAGAGGACATGAAGAAGAGATATCCTCATCTTTTTGAATCCGGAGGGAATGCAGATTAAGGTATTAATTTCCTTCTTAGTGCTCTTTAATATATAATGGGCATGTTGTCGTTGTTGTTGTTGTTGTTGTTTGCATGATTGCTTGTTGGATGTTTGAGTTTGATGTTACACCATTAGTTCTGTAAAAGTAACCTCATTCGAGGACGAATGTTCCCAAGGGGGAGATATTGTAACATCCGGCAATGTGAAATAATTGAAGAGGCTTAGAATTGGAAATTTTCATTTTTGGAAAGGATTTAAAAATCTGGAAAATTGGCTAAGTGTGGAAATCAGTGATTTTTGGCCAACTTTGAGCAGTCATAACTTCCATCTTTGGATGAGTTAGGAGTAGTTCCAATTATGGTTGTGAAACTTGCGGAACGATCTTTCCAACGACGCCGAGTTTGCTTAATTCCGAGTTCGTATGAGCGAGTTATGCCCTTTG
>NW_006239097.1:230140-255881 GCF_000226075.1 Solanum tuberosum | reverse complement strand
CAGAGGAAGCATAATATTTTCATGATATTATAATTATGATTTTTACGTCATGTTTTAAGAGTTATTTAAGCTTTATATATCGCATGTGTCTTATTGCTTTATATATTGAGTTCAGTTATTCATGAGTTGAACAGAGCCAAGGTAAGTGTTCTCGTTTACTCTTTCCAAGCTTTATCTGTGGTTTAGCTTTCCAGCTCGCATACTCGTACATTCAATGTACTGATGCCAGTTGGCCTGCATCTTATGACGATGCAGACATAGGTACCCCGGATCGGCATCCTGCACGTCGTTGATCCAGTTGAGCACTCCAGAGTCAGTGGTGAGCCTCCTTGCTTTCCGGAGGACTCGGTTATTTTGTGTTTCTAGTTTCTTTTTGTTAGGATGTTGCGGGGACTGTCCCAACATCCATCTCAGTATGTTAGAGGCTTCATAGACAGTCAGTCAGTTAGAAATGAGTCTCTCAGCTATGTATATATGTAAATATTCTATTTTGAGACTCGAGTTGCCTTTTGGCCAGATATGTATCATCTAAGTTGTTTATGTCTTTGCATGGCATGGAGTTATTCTGTTGAGTTAGGTTTCCGCTGAGTTAAGAAAGCCAAGCCAAGGGTTTGCCTGGGGCCAGCAATGGTCTCCGGGTGCCGGTCCCGCCCAGGGTGTAGGCTCGGGGCTTGACACTAGGTCTTTTAAATACCCTATTAAATGACTTCTGAAAATTGACGTTGACTATTTGGAGGCAAGAACACAATTGGAGATAAGATATATAGATTCAGCTCACATTTTACAATGGTCTAATAAGGAAATAAATTCAACTTTTATGGAAGCATAGAAAATAAAAGGTAAAAAAATATATTATTCTTTGTGCAAAAATTAGACATAACGCTAATGATGAAAGTACATTCACTAATTACTGTGAATCAGAAAGTTCGGATCAGACTCAGTGTTATCTCTAAAAATTATTAAATAAAGTTGGTAATAGATAAGGAAGATCTCTTACTTGTCCATAGAAAAAAAGTATTAAATTGATATTCAATAATCATAAATAGCCAATAGTATAATCACAATGTACAAGACAAGAAGACAAGCGATAACTAAAAAGTAAAAGAAAATTGAAACAAAGATCTCCTTAAAAGGAGAGAAGATCATTGATCTCACGGAAAACCTATCAAAAACTAGAGGAACTCTAAAGAGGTGTAACGAGTACTGGACTTGCTATTAATTAGGCATAATACATATATATATATATATATATTTATTTTTTTTATTTTTTATTTTTTTTATTTTTTTTATTTTATTTTTTTTATTTTTTTATTTTATTTTTTTTATTTTTTTTTATTTTTTGTTTTAACTTGCTTTAACTAACATCTATGTTCTCCAACTTTGGGTGCACAAGTAGACACTTAAGCTAATATAAGATTGAAGAAGTAGACACATGCGTCCTACGTGGCATAATACACATAGACGCTATGTAGAATACAAAATTGTCATGTCAAATGCCATGCAGGATAAAAAAATTTAAATGTTCCATCTTAAATTTAAATATTCCCTTACAAATGAACACTAAAATTATTCGGATATTTGGTATCATAGAAATATTTCTTTGAAAAATATTTTCCTGAAATGTGATTTTTAGTGTTTGGTGGAACAATGAATTTTTTTTCTATATTATATTTAATTTTACTTGTAGTTCTTGTTTAACTGAATTAAAGAATTCGTCTTTCATGTGACTATAAAAAAATGTAAGAAATTCAAATAAAAAGAGTTTGATTTGATAGATTTTTTAGTTTATATGTTTAAATAGATTTCATTTAGTTTATTCACTAGTTAAAATCAGATTAAAAGAATATTAAAATCCACTAATTTATTAATAGAAATAAATGATATTTTTTAGATGAATAACAATTTTTTATTCAACTTATAAGAATAACTACTCACAAGTAAAATGTGACTCAAAATCCAATTTAAACTTTTAAGATTTTTTTGCTGTAATTATCTAGCATTGATAGTTCTAAAATTCGGTTTCAATTCGTGCTGATTTTCAGAAATAAATATAAAAGTTAATAAAATTGAATGATTTTTTTCCATTATTAAAAAGGAAAAGTATAGATGATACTATATTTATTACCTTGATGTACATATTCTAATGAACTCATCTTTCTTTCAAAAAAACAAAAAAAAAACAATAAAATCAATGCGAAGAAGTAAGCAAAAGAGAGAAAAAGAAGAGGAAGCAGGAAAACTATTATACTTTTTATTTAAAAAATCTAAAACAAGGCAAAACTGAGTTATTTTATATGAAATATCTAGAATACTTGCTATCTGTAATTGATACAATTAACTACTTGCCTTCTTATGCAACCATTGTAATCAATATATCATAAATTTTGCCCCTATAAATTTCAATGGGCTTTTCTTCAACTCCTCAGTAAATCATTTCTCAATTTCTAAAAATAATCCATTTAGGAAAATGCAACAACAACAACAAATTAGCGGAATGGATCACCAAGGCATCATACCAAAGCCTGAAGGACTTTGGTGTTATAGGTGCACAACGTACCGCGATGTGTTCACTTCAAACCAAGGGCTCGCTGGACACAAACATCAACACAAATCTCAGGGCACTTGGATAAGACGTACCGCGATGGTGCTTCAAGTGCCTTGTGTTGTTGCACGTGCACCTATTGCTCCTATGCTTATTCAAGATCAGAACTTGTTCTCCAATCTTCCTAATCAATTGATCGAGAACACCAATATTGATGACCAAGAGGAGCTTGACTAAGAGCTTAGGCGTTAGCTCTTAAGATACTTTAGTTTGTTGTTTTGTTTTTTGGTCATGTTATGTTTGTTGGCTTGTTTTGTTTTGTTTTCGTGTTATGTTTGTTGTTTTGTTTTATTGTCATTTTATATATGTTGAAACATTTATCTTTTATTTAAGTTTATGTTTTGACTTCATTTTATGGGCTTACTATGGTCTAAGAAGGAATTAAATTTCACCTAAACGGAATCATAGAATATAAATGGATAAGAAAATATTATTCTTTGTGAAAAAACTAGCTAGAGAGATAATGATTGAAGTAGATTCACTAATTACTTTGAAGTAAGTAACCTATTAGGAATATATCTTTCTTTTCCATCGAAAGTAAAATAAAAAAATTGATATTTAATGACCATATATAGTCATCACTATAATCACAATCTACGAGAAGAAAAGACAACAAATGAGTCACGAAGTACAAGAAATATGATGATGGCAGACAAGATAAATAGTAAATAGAAAAGGGAACAAAAGAAGGTAAAAAAATGGGAATAGAATATTTTTATCTGAAAAAAGATCAATAACGAAACAAAGAGATCTTTCGATATCTATCAAGAACCAGAGGAAGTCTAAGGAGATGTAACAAGTACACAACTTGCTATTAATTAAATAAATCTTTTGATAATTGCTCATATATAAAAAAACACATATTTTCTTTCTTCCAATTATTGATTACATACTAAACTCATTAATTACCATCCTCATCCTAATTAAAACCCCATGCCCCCAAGTAGGTCTTTCCCTTTCCAGACAATCAAATTAGTCATGAAAGGAAATTATGATGACACAAGTGAGGGTGAATGGTGAAAATATGACAAACACATCAATATAGAGCAACGAATTGATTTTGCAACAATCTTACTATTTTCACACACACTGTTACGTGTGCTTGATATTTAGGTAAAAGTGGATATTTCTAGTACATTATCACCTCATATATCTTGATTATTATTGTATTGTCACATAGTTATCCCATATGTTTTGAGATTATTATGAGTTTTATATGTGCAGGAAGTATGTCGAATGAACACAATGTAAATTAGGTGATATTGTTTTCACTTGAAGTAAAGAAATAATGATTGGAGCAAGGCCGAATTCACTCAATATCCTTGCCTCATGAGACAACCAAGCGAGCCTAGAAGCAAGAGCTAATTTAGAGCTCACTTGTGATCCTCGTGAATCGGGAGTTCAGATGATCCAAGAAAATTATCCTAGCGGGTTTGGATTATGTTATTTGATTCCCTACACATCTAGGTCCTTTAAATACCCTAGTAAATGACTTCTGAAAAGGGACATTGGATATTTGGAGGCAAGAACACGCTTGGAGATAAGATATAGATTTATCTCACATTTTTCCCTCTTTCTTCTTAATTTTTATGTCATGAGTTCTATTATTGAAATTCTTTCATACTTTTATGAGTAGCTAAATTTCTCTGTAGGGTGTGTGATGGAACTTTTTGAAATATGACTTACATTATGTTTAATATAAATTTTCCATTATTTTTTCTCTACTTGTTCAAAAATGTGGTGAACTTTATTAGTTGATGAGCCCTTAATTGATTGTGCCTATTTATTATGTATTCTTGAGAAAGAGGGTATATTTAGGTGGTTTTTGAATAACACTTTTATCCAGGTCCGCAGTCTTATACTATAGCCTTGTTAATCTTTGAGGGGAGAATACTAGCGTGAGCAAGTATTCCTACTTAGAAAGTATGTTTGTTATGGCTAAAAAAGATCCTATATATAACCATGTTTTGGGGTGTATGTAACTCCCTGAGTCTATACCCGGGATGTGGCCGGTACTCAGAAACCATTGATGGTCCCTAAGAAAATTCTTGGCCCGGTTGACTACTTAGAGGAAGACTTACTCAAGCATACATAAGCTTAAAATTGAAGAAAAACATTTAAAACAATTTATGGAATCTTAAAGCTATCTGAAAATATTAGATATAAATGATAAAAGTGTAACACCTCGCTATTTGAAAGAACTAGAAAGAGCTAGAATTAGAAAGGGTCATTTTTGGAAAGAATGAAAAATTGGTTAAGTTATGTTAAGTTTGAGTTTTGGGTCAACTTCAAACGACCATAACTCCTAGCTCAGGATGAGTTAGGTGTGCTACCAGATACCGTAGGAAATATCTTGGAATTATATTTTTAACGCCGCTACGTTTGCTCAATTTTGAGTTCGTATGAATGAGATATGTCCATTTGAAGTTGGGATGTCTAATAAGGAAAGTCAAAACCGGATTTTAGAAGGGCATTATGGTATTTTCCATACCCTATTATTTTAATTTCGTTTTTGATAAATAAGTTGGGGTATAAACTGATTTGGTTCAGTTTATGCTTTTCAAAAAGAGTTAGGGTTTTGAGAGAAGAAAAAATATGAGGAAAAGAAGCAAGGATTCGTCGATTTCTTGGAGAATTTCGTGTGGATTTCGCCAAGGGTCAATCCCTACGAGGTATGTGAGATCACATAGTGGTGGGTTAGTTCACCCATGCGCCAAACATGAGTAATTTCAGCGAATTTGTGTTCTTGCAAGGTTAGATGTTTAGTTCTTTGTTGGATTTTGTTGAAATTTGTTCAAGTTTTTGTTGTTGGAGTTATGGAGTAGTTTCTTGAGTTTGATTCATGAAATTTAGGTGTTGTTCAGATTAGATTTTTACATATTTTGGTCATGTAGTCGAATCTAAGTGTTTAAGGAAAGAACCAAGTTAATCTAGAGGGTTTAGAGTTGAAAAACGAGCAAGAAAAGTTGGAACCTTTTAGGCAGGGGCTTGGGGCAACGCCCTTGCCAGAGCGCCCCACCAGGGGCTTTGAAATTTGGGCTCTGGGGCGTCACGCCAGCCAGAGCGCCCCAACCCTGTTTCTAATGTTTAGCCTTTGGCGCCCTATGTCTATCAGAGCGCCAGGGATGCCAGGTTTTCCACCCTTTCCCACTTCTTTCCGTACTAGTTCCCTAACAACGTACCTATGTTTTCTAGTCGATTTCTACACTCTAAGGTACGTATAAACATCATGAAATCATCCATAAACATGAGATAATGAACCTTGAATCCATACTTTAATTCAAGGAAAGTTAAGAGTCAAGTCAAGAGAAGTTCATAGAGTTTTCCAAAGGTCTTTTACAAACGTTTTTACTTTGTTTTAAGGCTTGAGTTTTGAGTTGAGTAGAGAGTAAGAGTAAAGTTTATTTCTTCAAAAGATTATACGGGAACTAAGTATTCCTAAGAGTTGAAATGTTTTTACATTTAAACAAGAGAGGAAACACCGATTTCCAAGAGAGCCTTTAAGCTAGTTTTTGAGTAATTATCTCAAATCACTGAAAGAGTTTTGTTTTAAAAACACATGAACTGAGTATATCTTTGGGAGTAGTATTGAGCACCGATATGGGGACGAGTTCATAGTAACTCAAGTCTCCACAAACCATATAGCCATCATGGGTAGAAATGATCATACTTTTTAGATGATTCCATAGTCTTTTTAGCACAGACTAGTGGATCCACTTAGTTGAGGTGTTCTATATCACGGAAAGGTATAGGACAGTTATGGCAGCATGGGCGAGATATTGTATCATCACTTAGGCTCATAGTGGTGGTTGTTGGTTAAAGAAACTCCACAGTATTATATTACTTTATATGTTAACTGAGTTGTTATTGCATTTCTTTAATTCATTGAGTTGACATCTACAATTTTTAAATGCTTTGTATAAACTACACCTTTTTTCTTGTTTTTACTTTGCAATTAAGTTGAGTATTCATGAGTTGAGTAAATCCAAGGTAAGTGTTCTTTCATATTCCTTTCAAGCTTATGTTATGTTAGTTTTCCCCTCGCATGCTTGTACATTCAATGTACCGATGCCATTTGGCCTGCATTATTTTATGATGCAGATACAGGTAACTAGGATCAACATCCAGCGCTTCGTTGATCTAGTTGAGCACCCAGAGTCAGTTGGTGAGCCTCTTTGCTATCTGGAGGACCCCTTTCCATTGATTTAGTACTCTAGTTGTTAGGATAATCGGGGGTCTTGTCCCCACATCCTTCTTTGTTTTAGAGGCTTCATAGACGAGTAGTTGTAGTTCCTTAGTCTTTTCGTTTTCATTTGTATACGTTAAGACTTGAGTTGCCATTTTGGCTAAGTCTAATATCTCTTTAAGTTATTGCATGAGTTATATCTTGAGACTGTTTTTTTTATTATTGTCTTCCGTTATAAGTTAAGTCGGGCCAAGGGTTTTGTTTGGGGCCAACAATGGTTCTCGAGTGTTAGTTCCGCCCAGGGTGTAGGCTCGAGGTGTAACAAACTTGGTATTACAGCACAAAGTTCAAGAGTCCTAGAGAGTCTATGAAGTCGTGTCTGTAGAGTCCTAGTTATCGGTGTGAAACGCGCCACATCTTTAATTAGGAGGCTGCAATATTTAGGAAATTCTTTCACTTTTTTCATACTCATTTCGTGCGATAGATTTCATCTCTATAAAGTCTCTTTCTAATTTGTGCTTGCGTATGTATTTCAGTTGATTTATTCCTCCACGAAGAGCCTTCTGAGGTTGTCCTGCTAGGAGGAACGTTGAGGAGAAAGGGGTACCTAATGCACCTGAAGTGCAACCCCAAAAAGAAGCACCAATTCTGAATTTCGGGAAGCAATCTGAATGCTAAGTCAAGTTGTGACCAACCAAGCTGGGCAACAAAGAGGGGCTCGACATGAAAAAGCTGATACTTAGAGGATCCACGAGTTCTTGAGGATGCATCCCCAAGTTTCACTGGTTCAAGCACTACTGAGGATCCAAAAAATTTGTTGAGGAACTGCAAAAGGTGTTTGAGGTTATGCACGTTACCGATGCTAAGTGAGTGGAACTAGATGTATATCAATTTAACAATGTTGCTAGGACTTGGTTTGACCAGTGGAAGAAGGGTAGAGCTGAGGGTGCACCAATTTTGACTTGGGCTATTTTTTAGGAGGCTTTCTTGGGGCGTTTCTTTCCCCAAAAATTGAGAGAGGCTAAGGTACGAGAGTTCCTTACCCTTAAGTAAGATTCACTAAGTGTTCATGAGTATAGATTGAAGTTCACCCAACTTTCCCGATATGCTCCGGAGATGGTTGCAAATACGAGAAGTAGGATGAGTTTGTTTGTTGTTGGGCAATATCGTCTGTCGAGTAAGGAAGATAACGATGTGATGCTAATAAGTGACATGTATATAGCAAGGTTGATGGTTTATGTGCAATAGGTTGAGGAAGAGAAGTTGAGGGATAGGGAGGAGTTTAGAAGCAAGAAAGCTAAGACAGGGAATGAGTTTGGGTAGCAAATGAGTAATGTGAACCATTCTTCCTTTCAACAAAAGCAAAAGGGATATGCTCCATCATCTACTAGTGCACATGCACCCAAGAACAAAGGTGAGTATAATGGTCAGAATTCGCAGAACATCAGAGCTAGGCCTGCACAATCTCAGGGTAATGTGGCACAAGGAGGTAACTGGGCTCATGCATGTGCTAAGTGTGGTAGGAAACACCCAGGTAAGTGTTGTGATAGCTCTACTAGTTGTTTCAAGTGTGGTCAAGAGGGTCACTTCATGAAAGAGTTCCCCAAGAGCCGACAAGGTAATGGGACTCAGGGCAATAGAGCCTAATCTTCTTCAGTTACTCCATAAGACATAGCTACATCTAGAAAAGCTACTTCAGGGGCAGGCAGAAGAGAAAACCGCCTATATGCTATCAGGAGTCGTCAAGAGCAAGAGAATTCTCTAGATGTTGTTACCGGTATGATCAAACTCTTTACTCTTAATGTTTATGCTTTTCTAGACCCAAGAGCGAGTTTATCTTTTGTAACTCCTTATGTTGCAATGAAATTTGAGGTTCTTCCTGACAAACTTTGTGAATCCTTTTGTGTTTCTACACCTGTTGGGGAGTCTATTCTAGGCGAGCGAGTCTATCGTGATTGTACTATTTCTGTCAATTACAAGAGCACCATAGCCAATTTAGTTGAGTTAGAATGGTTGACTTTGATGTCATTCTAGGTATGGACTGGCTTCATGCCTGTTATGCCTCCATTGATTGTAGAACTCAAGTTGTCATGTTCTAATTTCCTAATGAGCCAGTTATAGAGTGGAGTAGTAGTTCAGCAGTGCCTAAGGGTCATTTTATTTCGTACCTTAAGGCGAGAAAGTTAGTTTCCAAGGGTTGTGTCTATCACTTAGTCTGAGTTAATGACTCTAATGTTGAGATACCTCCTATTGAGTCAGTTCCAGTTGTGAGTGAGTTTCTAGAAGTCTTTCTTGATGATCTACCCGAAGTCCCTCGTGAGAGAGAAATAGACGATATAGACATTCTTTCTGATACTCGTTCTATATCTATTCCTTCATATAGAATGGCACCAGCAGAGTTAGAAGAATTGAAGGATTAGTTGAAAGATCTCGTAGATAAAGGTTTCATTCGACCAAGTGTCTCACCTTGGAGAGCTCCGATCTTATTTGTGAGGAAGAAGGATGGTTCCCTTAGGATGTATATAGATTACCATCAGTTGAACAAGGTTACCATAAAAAATAAGTATCATCTTCCGAAAATCGATGATCTTTTCGATCAAATTCAGGGTGCTTATTGTTTTTCTAAGATAAACCTCTGATCAGGCTACCATCAGTTGAAAGTAAGGGAATGTGATATTCCAAAGAAAACATTCAGGACCCGTTATGGTCATTATGAGTGGTTGGTCATGTCGTTCGGTTTAACTAATGCGCCTGCAGCGTTCATGGACCTTCTGAATAGAGTATTCAAGCCTTATTTAGATATGTTTTTTATCATGTTCATTGATGACATTCTAATTTATTTGAGGAATGAGGAAGATCATGCTAGTCATCTCAGAATAGTTCTCCAAACTATAAAGGATAGAGAGTCGTACGCCAAGTTCTATAAGTGTCAGTTTTGGCTTGAATCTGTGGCTTTCTTAGGCCACATTGTTTCTGGTGATGGAATTAGAGTTGATACCCTGAAAATAGAGGCAGTGCAGAATTGGCCTAGACCAACATCTCCAATTTATATTAGGAGTTTCTTGGGGTTGGCTGGATATTATAGAAGGTTCATAGAGGGGTTCTCATCTATTTCGTCCCCGACCAAGTTAACTTAGAAAACAACAAAGTTTCAATGGTCTGAAGATTGTGAGAAAATCTTTCAGGAATTCAAAAAGAGGTTGACTACTGCCCTCGTATTGACCTTACCAAAAGGTACTTAAAATTTTGTCGTATATTATGATGCGTCTAGAGTTGGTTTGGGTTGTGTGTTAATGCAGAATGACAAAGTTATAGCTTATGCCTCCAGATAGTTGAAATTTCATGAAAGGAACGACCCAACCCATGATCTAGAATTGGCTGTCGAAGAATTTGCTTTGAAAATATGGTCATGGATGTGTTCACCAATCACAAAAGTCTTTAGTATGTATTTAGTCAGAAAGAGCATAATCTCAGACAAAGTAGGTGGTTAGAATTACTCAAGATTATGACATGAGTACTCTTTATCACCCATGCAAGGCTAATGTTGTGGTTGATGACTTGAGCAGGTTGTCTATGGGTAGTCCCGCCCATTTTGAAGAAGATAAGAAAGAGCTAGCAAGAGATGTGCATAGACTTGCACGATTGGGAGTTCGACTAATGGATTCCATAGAAGGAGGAATAGTGGTGAAGAATGGGGCTGAATCATCATTAGTGTCAGAAGTTTAAAAGAAACAAGACCGAGACCCTATATTTCTTGAATTGAAGGCGAATGTCATAAGCAAAAAGTGATAGCTTTTGAACAGAGGGAGATGGAGTATTGAGGTATCAAGGTAGATTGTGTGTACCAAGGGTGAATGAACTCCAAGAGAGAATCATGGAAGAAGCTCATAGCTCCAGATATTCTATCCATCCGGGTTCCATAAAAATGTATCGCGGTTTGAGAGAAGTGTATTGGCAGAGTAGTATAAAGAGGGCATTGCAGAGTTTGTTGTTAAGTGTCCGAATTGCCAACAAGTTAAAGTAGAGCCCGGTGGTATGGCTCAGAATATAGAACTTTCGAAATGGAAGTGGGAGATGATCAACATGGATTTCATCACAAGTTTACAAAGATCTCGCAAGTAGTATGATTCTATATGGGTGATTATTGATAAAATGACGAAATCAGCCCACTTTTTGCCGGTAAATACTACCCATTCAGTAGAGGACTATGACAATTTGTATCTTCAAGAGGTAGTTCGATTTCATGGGGTGCCAGTTTCGATTATTTCAAATAAAGGTGCACAATTTACTGCACAGTTGTGGAAATCTTTTCAGAAAGGCTTGGGTTCAAAGGTGAACTTAAGTACTACTTTTCACCCTCAGACGGATGGTCAAGCAGAGCGCACTATTCAGGCCTTAGAGGATATGTTGAGGACTTGTATGATTGATTTAAAAGGTAATTGGGATTATCACCTACCTCTTATTGAAATTCCTTACAACAATAGTTACCACTCTAGCATCCAAATGGCTCCTTATGAAGCTCTTTATAGGAGAAGGTGCAGATCTCCTATTGGATGGTTTGAAGTTGGTGAAGCAGGGTTGATAGGACCAGACTTGGTTCATCAAGTTATGGAGAAGGTGAAAGTTCTTCAAGAGAGGTTGAAAACGGCGAAGAGTTGTTAGAAATCCTACACGGATATTAGGAGAAGGGAGTTAGAGTTTGAAGTAGATGATTGGGTATACTTGAAAGTTTCACCCATGAAGGGCGTTATGAGATTTTGTAAGAAGGGGAAGCTTAGTCCCCGGTATATTGGCCCTTACAGAATATCCAAAAGGGTCGGTAGTGTATCTTATGAGCTAGAGCTACCCTAAGAGTTAGCAGCGGTGCATCCGGTATTTCATATTTCCATGTTGAAGAAGTGCATGGGAGATCCTTCACTTATCATACCAACTGAAGATATTGGAATCAAGGATAGCTTATCTTATGAGGAGATTCCTGTTAAGATTCTAGATCACCAGGTTCATAAGTTGAGGACCAAGGAAGTAGCATCAGTCAAATTTCTTTGGAGAAATCAATTTTTCGAGGAAGATACTTGAAAAGCTGAGGAAGATATGAAGAAGAGATATCCACATCTCTTTGAACCCGGAGAAATACCAGACCAATGTACTAATTCTCTTCTTAGTACTATTTAATTTATATACTTGATGTGTTAGATTTGCTTGTTGGGTGTTTGAGTTGAATGTTAGATGTTACACCCTTAGCTTACTAAGAGTAATCTCATTCGAGGACGAATGTTCCCAAGGGGTAGATATTGTAACACCTCGCTATTTGAAAGAACTAGAAAGAGCTAGAATTAGAAAGAGTCATTTTTGGAAAGAATGAAAATTCTGGAAAATTTGTTAAGTTATGTTAAGTTTGAGTTTTGGATCAACTTCAAACGACAATAACTCCTAGCTCATGATGATTTAGGTGAGCTACGAGATATCGTAGAAATATCTTGGAATTATCTTTCCAACACCGCCGAGTTTGCTCAATTCTGAGTTCGTATGAATGAGATATGTCCATTTGAAGTTGGGCTATCTAGATAAAGAAAGTCAAAACAGGATTTTAGAAGGGCATTATGGTCATTTTCATACCCTATTATTTTAATTTCATTTTTGGTAATTAATTTGGGGTCTAAACTGATTTGTTTTCAGTTTACGCTTTTCAAAAAGAGTTAGGGTTTTGAGAGAAAAGAAAAGAAGAGGAGAAGAAGCAAGGATTCGTCGATTTCTTGGAGAATTTCGTGTGGATTTCGCCAAGGGTTAATCCCTACGAGGTATGTGAGATCACATAGCATTGGGTTAGTTCACCCACGCACCAAACATGAGTTATTTCAGCGAATTTGTGTTCTTGCAAGTTTAGAAGTTAGTTCTTGATGGATTTTGTTGAAATTTGTTCAAGCTCTTGTTGTTGGAGTTATGGAGTAGTTTCTTAAGTAATTCATGAAATTTAGGTGTTGTTCGTAGTAGAGTTTTACATATTTTGGTCATGTAGTCGAATCTAAGTGTTTCGGGAGAGAATCAAGTTAATCTAGAGGGTTTAAAGTTGAAAAACACGCAAGAAAGGTCAGAACCTTCTAGGCAGGGGCCTGGGGCGCCGCCCCACCAGGGGCTCTAAAATTTGGGCTCTGGGCCGCCGCGCCAGCCAGAGCGCCCCAACCCTATTTCTGATGTTTAGCCTCTGGCGCCCCACGTCGCTCAGAGTGCCAAGGACGTCAGGTTTTCCACTTTTACCCACTTCTTTCAGTACTTGTTCCCTAACAATGTACCTATGTTTTCTAGTTGATTTATACACTCTAAGGTACGTCTAAACATCATGAAATCATCCATAAATATGAGATCATGAACCTTGATTCCATAATTTAATTCAAGGAAAGTTAAGAGTCAAGTCAAGAGAAGTTCATACAGTTTTCCAAAAGTCTTTTTACAAACGTTTTTACTTTGTTTTAAGGCTTGAGTTTTGAGTTGACTAAAGAGTAACAGTAAATTTCATTTCTTCAAAAGATTATACGGGAACTAAGTATTCCCAAGAGTTGAAATGTTTTCACATTTAAACAAGAGAGGAAACACCGATTTCCAAGAGAGCCTTTGAGGTAGTTTTTGAGTAATTATCTCAAATCACATAAAGAGTTTTGTTTTTCAAACACATGAGCTTAGTATATTTTTGGGAGTAGTATTGAGCATCGATACGGGGACGAGTTCATAATAACTCAAGTCTCTATAAACCATGTAGCCATCATGGGTAGAAAGGATCATATTTTTTAGATGATTCCTTAGTGCTTTTTATCATAGACTAGTGGATCCACTTAGTTGAGGCGTTATATAGAACAGCAGGGTATAGGACAGTTCTGGCAGCATGGGCTAGACGCTATATCATCACTTAGGTTCATAGTAGTGGTTGTCGGTTAGAGAAACTCCCACAGTACTATATTACTTTATATGTAAACTAAGTTGTTATTGCATTTCTTTAATTCATTGAATTGACATCTACTATTTTAAATTCTTTGTATAAACTGCACCTTTATTGTTGTTTTTACTTTGCATTTGAGTTGAGTATTCATGAGTTGAGTAAAGCCAAGGTAAGTTTTCTTTCAGATTCCTTGCAAGCTTATGTCATGTTAGCTTTCCTCTTGCATGCTCGTACATTCAATGAACTGATGTCATTTGGCCTGCATCATTTTATGATGCAAATACAGGTAACCAGGATTAGCATCCAACACTTCGTTGATCCAGTTGAGCACCCGAAGTCAGTTGGTGAGCCTCATTATTATCCGAAGGACCCCTTTCCATTGATTTAGTACTCTAGTTGTTAGGATGATCGGGGTTCTTGTCCCGACATCCCTCTATGTGTTAGAGGCTTCATAGACGAGTAGCTATAGTTCTTTAGTCTTTTCATTTTTAGTTGTATACGTTAAAACTTGAATTGCCAATTTGGCTAAGTCAAATATCTCTTTAAGTTATTGCATGAGTTATATCTTGAGACTATTTTTTATTATTATTAAGTCTTCCACTATATGTTTAACCAGGCCAAGGGTTCTCTTGGGGCCAACAATGGCTATCGAGTGCCAGTCCCACCCAGGGTGTAGGCTCGGAACGTGACAAAATGTTTAGCAAAATATATGAAACGGAATACGAAAAGACTCTAAATTTGCCTATTTATGAAGTCTCTACTATTTAGATATAGGTGTCGGGACAAGACCCATGACAACCTTAATCAAACTACTAAAGCAATAAAAAAAATAGAGTCCTCTGAAAAACAAGGAGGCCTCACCAAAAGCTGTCGAGTAGTGATGTGATCTCAATGAAGCAATTGTCGATGATACTAAATACTTGTATCTACATCATAAAATGATGCAGCATCAAATGACATCTGTATATGGAATGTATGGTATGTAATAAAGCTGAATGAAACAAATAACTAAGCTAAAAGACTGAAGTAATGCATTCACATGGAGAAAAATCATTTAGATTTACAATATAAGAAGTAATGATAACAAATACTAAATTATATACACTTTACTTTATTAGGGAGTTTCTTTAACCGAAAATCATCATTATGAGCCTTATGATGATACAATGTCTTACCCACTTGACAGAACCTCCATTACCTTGTCGGAGTATAGAACAAAACTCTAATGCACCCACTAAAAGCCCTCTTGAGGTGTCAGGGCCTAAAAATGGGCATGATGACACTTGTTTATTCACGCAAAGACAAGTCAACCTAAATCCAACGAAAAATGAAAGAAAAATGGAAATATAAAGCAAGAACAAGACAAAGGTGGAAAACTTATTCATTCTAAGCAATACACCAAAATCAGGTTGTCACGTGTACAAGCCACTAAATACGTAAAGTGTGGAATTAAGAAGTAAGTACAAGTTGTAGTCTTGGTTTCTTAACTAGAACAAAACATAAAATAAAGGAACAAAAGGGTCCGCGAGGATGACAAACAAGTGCATCTCAAAATCCTTAACAAGCCTCGAAATCATAAGAAGGAGAACATGTCGCACTACCCTGAGAGAGGTAATCTAATACACCTAGCATCCTCAACAAAGTCTCCTGAAACAAATAAGCCCCAAACTCGGGAAGAACCTTGTCCTGTGGCTCAGGAGAAGTATCTCTAGCTCGACCTCTGACTGGTGCCGCTCCACGGGCACGACCTCTAATCGGTGCTACTCCAAGAGCACGGCCTTCAGCTCAGGCCGTACCTCTACCCCTAGTTTGGGTCTTAACAATAGGCTCGAGGACTGGCTCGCCTTTACCACTGGAAACAAAAGATCTGGTCCTCAGCATCTGCCAAACCAACACGAGACAACTCAGCACTAGCGAAGGTCACCATGTACGATAAGAAAGGATGAATAAAAGGAAGTTTCCTAACAGTCTTCATAACCTCTCAAACATAAGTACATAAGTCTTCGTAGCGATCCCCAAGACTCTAATTAAACTTGACTTGTACACGCATGAGAACTATGAACCTGGGCTCTGATACTATTTGTCACGACTCAAAAATTGACGTGATGTCACTTGTCTATTCCCACCAACACAAGTCAGCCTCAACCCAATGAAAATGAAAGAAAAGTGGAAATATAAAGCAAGAACAAGACAAAGGCGAAAAACTTACTCATTCAAAACAATACCCTACAATTTGATTAGCACATGTACAAGTAGAGGAATTTAGAAGTAAGTACAAGTCTCACTCTTTGTTTCTCAAATAGAACAAAACATAAAGTAAACGGACAAGAGGGTTCGTCGGGATGAAAAGCAACTACCTCTCAAAATCCTTGACAAGCTTCGAAATCAGAAGAAAGAGAAAGATATCACACAGGTCCAGCTCGAAAACTACACAAGTGTAGAAGCAAGCGGTGAGTACCAACAACATGGTACTCAACAAGCAACCTAATAAACAAGGCATCTAGTTAGGAATCAAGTAACCCTTATACTCTAACCGAACCTCATCAAACTTCAATTTGCATAGAAATCAGCCCAACCTAACAATTCTGCAATATACCGCTCACAAGACCTAACACTCACAATCCAATAGTCACAAATCAAAAATTAAACGAATTAAGTAGGTCAATCTCAATTTCAAGTAGATTTGTCACACGCAACAAGTGCATAAATCATAATTAATAATAAAGTCACACATAAAAATCAAATGCAACTAGTAACAATAATCAATCTCTCCCCGGAACCATTTCTCATCAGCACAATATCAGCTGAAACTATTTTCCATCGACTTTATATTAAATTACTAGTCAAAACCATTTCCAATCAACTTTACATCACATCACTATCTGTAACTATTTTCAATCGTCTTTATATCAAATCACTAGCCAAAACCATTTCTCATCGGCTTCATAACAATCGCTGGTAAAGACCTCGGCATCATAACAATCGCTGGCAAAGACCTCGGCCTCATAACACTCACCGGTAAAGACCTGGGCATCATAAACACTTGTCGGAAATGACTTCGGCATCAAACTATCGCATCTCACATCGTGGTGTTCAATAATCAATGCACACAAGCAATATCACACCACATGGAAGAGACAACAATTCAAGTCCACTTTCATGCTATCAAGCATATCATCAATAAATCAACAAGGGTTTCAACAAGGCAATTCACAAACATCATGATCATCACATAGCCTTTTCATTTCAACCCCTTTTTATTCGTTAAGAGTTGTCAAGTGGACAATCAACCCTTCACCTCATTCCCATTACTCCCAACACAGAAGAAACGAAGGGAATACATGAATTCTACTAGAGTACAAGGTTTAGGAGATTACTTTCCTTAATTAATCAATAATCACTCCAAGAGTTGAGTCTTTCCCTTCCAAATCAATTCCAAACTCACACAATTTATATAAAAGCGAGTATTCACAATCATTTTCCGAAAAACCACAATACCCACATCAATTCTCTTGAAAAGTGGGTCAATCAACACAAATTAGAAATATTTTCAAAAAAAAAAAAAAATTAAATTTGAAATATTTTCAAAAATCATTTTTTCTTAAATATTTTTTTTTACGGAAATGACTTGGGTGGGGTGGTGGGTGGGGGTAGGAGTGGGGTGGCGTAAGAAATAATTTTCTTTTAAAATTTGAAATATTTCCCAAAAAAGTGAAAGAAAATAAGTTGAAGAAAATCAAACCTAACAACTGATTTGATTGGTCTTTCTCATATTTTTCTGTCTGTGCTAATGTGGAGTCACACTCCAATTTAATTAGTTGCGGTGAGATACACGCACCACTACGCATATATATAAAACTTTATTTTTATTTTTTTCTATCCTTTTTACCTTGTTTTACTGTTTTTTTTTCTTTTTTCTATTGCTTTTATTTATTCTTCTTCCCGCTTGAATCAGATCAAAAAAATTGATTTGTTTATTGAACATACTCTCAACATAGATGAGAATTATTTTATAATTTTAAGAACTTCACTTTTGTTTCTAAAAAAGAACCCTCATTGTATACCACTAGACGTGATCAATAAGCAAGATACAAAATTAATACCCTAATCTAGATAAAATTGATCCAAGACCCACCCCATAAATCTCTGTGAATCAAATCAAAAGTAGAGTTATATGAAGTAGTACTACAAAAAAGGCAGTTTATGACTTTTGTATTGGAGTTAGTGTCATCTAGATGATTAATTAGTTAGGAGATTAGACTAATGGTTGTTAGCTTAGTAGTTATGAGTACAGCTGTCAAAGTTTGTTAAATACAGCTGGCAAGAGTAGGCGGTTATCTTTCCTTAATATATATATATATGAGGTACGAGGTGTAGTGTGAAAAACAGATCAATAAACTAAATTTCCCAGAGTGTACTTTCTGCAAACTATCAGTTACTCTAGGTTTCAATTGCCATTGACGAACTGTTGTAGATAGATTCGAGAATGGTATCAGAGCCAGCAATGGCAGGCGATCAAATTGAGAAAATCGATTCCAATCACCCTTTTCATCTAGGTCCATCAGACGCACCAGGATTAGTTCCAGTTCAAGTGAAACTTACTAGTTCTGAGAATTACGGTCTATGGAGTCGATCAATGAGAATTGCTTTGCTTGGAAAAAAGAAGCTTGGATTTGTGACTGGTACGTGCACAAAAGAATCCTACGCAACTGCGTTGCATGAGCAATGGGAAACATGTAATGCGATCGTACTTTCATGGATCATGAACACAGTGTCTGATGATATGCTTACAGGAATTGTTTATGCCTCAAACGCATATCTCATTTGAGAAGATCTGAAGGAGAGCTTTGACAAAGTGAATCGAGTACGGATCTGGCAATTGCACAATGAAATTACGACATTGATACAAGGTACTAACTCTGTATCTATGTATTTTGCCAAACTGAAGGAATTGTGGCATGAATATGATGTGCTGGTGCCATCTCCTAATTGTGGATGTGAGAAATCTAAGGACTATATCAAACACCTCAGTCAACAGAGGTTGCTTCACTTTCTCAGTGGGCTCAATGAGTCATATGACAAGCGAGAAGACAAATTCTCATGAAATCCACGGCTCCTACACTTGGATAAGCTTATGTTATGATTATACAGATGAAACTCAACAGTTTACTGCAGCTAATCTGGTAGCAAAAAACTGCTGAAATTAATTTGGCAAGTATGACAGCCAAACAAGCTGAAAAAATTGAGCCTATGGCAATGAAAACTGGATATGGCAGAGGATTCAAAGGCAAGAAGTGTAAGCATTGTCGAATGAAGGGACACACAAAAGAAACTTGCTATAAGATTGTTGATTACCCACCCGGTTTTCAGTCAAGAAGATCCTATGGTAATGGGAATCCTGGCAACTCAGATGGATGGAAGAGGAATGCAGGCACTTCTGAAAGATGGAGAAAACCACCAGTTGTGAACAATGCAGATGATGCCTCATCATCTAGAGGTTTTGGAAATGGTAGCCAACATGAGAAGCAGGCACATTTCAATTCTTTATCTGATGAACAATACAGGAAGATCTTGAGTCTGCTGAACAAGGAATCAAGAGGAGAGCCTCAAGGTAACATGACAGGTATGGCTGGTATTGCAACTTGTCTAATGTCTCAGTTACCACAACATGAGTGGATTATTGATTCCGGGGCAACATCTCACATTAGTACAAACTTGAAATCCCTGAAACATAGTGTTCATATAGATACATCTAGAAGGGAGAAAGTGCAGTTACCTATAGGAGATATGAATACCATTACTCACACTGGTAATGCTAGATTATTTGACAATGAAACTGTTAAGGGAGTATTATATGTTCCTGAATTTAGATGCAACTTGTTATTAGTGGCTAAAGTGACCAAAGAGTTGTCTTGCTTTGTCACTTTTTATCCTAATTTGTGTGTCTTTCCGGACCTCTACAGTGGCAGGGTGAAGGGGATTGGTAAAGAGAAAGGTGGATTGTATATGATGGATGGAGACTCAGGTGGAAGTAAGTTTGCAGGAGCTCATACCATCAGTAACTCTAAGGAACACAATCTATGGCATATGAGGTTGGGACATCCTTCATAACAAGTCATTAAACAAATTCCTGAACTAAGAAATGTGCTAGCATTCTTGTAGAAAATAATTGCCACATATGTCCTTTGGCAAAGCAAACTAGAATACAATTTCCTATTAGCACTTCTAGATCTGATTCAGTTCTGAAACTTGTACACTTGAATCTATGGGGTCCCTATAAGGTTCCCACTTATGATAAGAAATGTTACTTCTTGACTATTGTGGATGATCATACTAGATTTACTTGGGTGTTTGTTGTAATTAAAATTTGAAGTTGTTGTACTAAAACAATTTCTAGCTATGATAAGGAATCAGTTTGGAAAAATGATAAAAGTATTGAGGTTTGATAATGGGACTGAACTTTTCAACTCTAAATGCAATGAATTGTTACTTTGGGTATAATTCATCAAAGTAGTTGCCCTTACACCCCACAGCAGAATGGAACAGTAGAGAGAAAGCACAGACAAAATCTTAATATTCCCAGGGCTTTGAAGTTTCAAGCCAACATTCCGCTCAGTTATTAGAGGCTATGCATCAAGGCTGCAGTTTATCTTATGAATAGGTTACCCTCCACTGCTATAGAAGGGCTCACACCTTATTGGTTCCTGGAAAGAAGCCCACCATTAGACATTTGAAAGTATTGGGTTGTCTATGCTACTATACAAATCTAGTGAAAGGGGACAAGTTTGTACCAAGGGGAAAAACATTTTCTCTTCTTGGTTTCTCAGAGGTTCAAAAGGGTTACATTTTAGTGGATCTAAGTTCTAAAAACATCATTGCCAGCAGAGATGTAGTTTTTAAAGAAACAGTATTTCCTTTCCATTCTCAGTCATCTTGGTCAGTTTTAGGTGACATGATGCCTATTTTTTCAAAAAATGAAGTAATAACTTCCAACGAGAATTTATCTGAGACTTCCTCACCTTCAGAGGCTCCTAATATTCCCATAGATCATGGTACTCAAGTATTTGCAGAATCACCTGCACAAGAAGTTGTTGAGAATGCAGGTGAAGCAGCTGAAAGTGTTGTTTCTCCAGCAGTGAGTACTCATCCTGATGAACAGGCCAACAGAAGAAGATCAGAAAGACCTTCCAAACAGCCTATTTGGATGAAAGATTATGTAGGAAAGACCAAACCAAGTTGTAATGCTAGCTTGTATCCGTTATCTGACTATCTGACCTATGATAACACTTCTGCCAAGTATAAATGCTATCTCTCCAAATTCTCTAATTTGATTGAACCATACAGTTTTAGAGAAGCTGTCAAGGATCCTAGGTGGGTTGATGCCATGAAGTTGGAGATTAAAGCATTAGAAGATAACAACACATGGGATGTGGTTGAGTTTCCTTCAGGAAGGAATGCAGTAGGATCAAAATGGATCTACAAAATCAAATATCAAGCTAATGGTGAAGAGGAGAGGTTCAAAGTTAGATTAGTTGCTAAAGGGTATAGCCAAAAGGAAGGCCTTGATTATCATGAGACATTCTCACCTGTAGCCAAGATGGTCACAGTAAGATCTGTCATTGCACTTGTTGCATCTAAAGGATGGGACCTATTTCAAATGGATGTTTGTAGTGCATTTCTTCTAGGAGATTTATATGAAGAGGTATACATGGAGATGCGTGAAGGGTTCAGAAGTCAGGGGAGACCAAGGTATGTAGGTTGTTGAAGTCACTGTATGGGCTTAAACAAGCCTCTAGACAGTGGAATATCAAGTTAACTGATGCATTATTGAAGGCTGGATTCATACAGAGCAATTATGATTATTCATTGTTCACAAAGAAAGAAAATGGTCACACTGTGATTACTTTGATATATGTGGATGATTTATTAAACACTAGTAGTTGCAACAGACCAATATGTCAAGCAAACGAGGCTTTACATCAGCAGTTCAAGGTCAAGGACTTGGGAGATCTCAAATATTTTTTGCGAATCGAAGTGTTGAGATCTGACTGTGGAATACTGTTGAACCATAGATCAATAAACTAAATTTTCCAAAGTGTACTTTCTGCAATCAGTTACTCTAGGTTTCAATTGCCATTGACGAACTGTTGTAGCTAGATTCGAGCAGTATTCAACACAATTTTCACAATGTAATTTTGATAACAAAATTCATGATTTATTATCCAAATGAAGACAATATTTTAACATGGAGGAATATTTTTGAGCATGTGGATGCCCAAGACGATGATGCCACAAGTATCACAATTTATTTGAGTTAGTGATGTCTTCTTTAGTGGTATACAAATAATATGCATATGGTTAGGTGTTTGAGACATGGACAACTGAAACATTATCCCAACTTTACGACCCTTGGAAATGTCATTTCCTATATCCGATATCTAAACAACGCAACCAAGACATGATAAAACAACAAGGAAATTTGGTTCCACCAATTGTCCAATCGAAATAAAATTATCAGTGAGTTTAGGGACAAAAAAAAACATTAGTGAAGCATAGATGTATTTTCAATCTTAGAGGCAGGTGTGTCGACATTGACTGTGACAATACGATGATTTTCTGCTGGAGTTTATAAAGAGTTTAAATTATGGATATGATAGAAATCGGGTTACCCAAATAAACAAGAAAATAACGTGGAAGTGAAATTATAAAGATTAAAGACATATTTTGAAAGATATGTGAAATTCAAGAATAAAATCTCCAATTTCAAGACAAAGCGTGTTAAGAACCCTAATTGATTTTAGTATTTAAAATTAGCGGATTAAGACTAATTATGATACTAATAGAGCCAATTCAATTACTTAGATCAAAAGTTATCTAGACCCCTATTACAAAAAAAATTAGAGACAACAATTAGTATAAGACTAATCAAGTTCTTTAAATTATGAATAGAAATCAAAGATATATCAAATTAAGAATTAATCTTACCTCTTGAAGAATCATTCTTATAAGGTTGTAAGATAAACCCCAAGTAGCCACACACAAAGGTGTAAAGAAGAGGACCCTCTCAAATAATATTAATTGTGTATATTTTTTAAATAATAAAATCAACCCCTATATATAGGGAAAACCTATCCCAAATAGAAGGGGATCCAAATCCTACTTTTACGGAAATAATAAATAGGAAATTTTAACCTATGAAACTTTTAAACTAGGAAAAAATTAAACTAGGAAAAACTAGGATAACTTTAAACAATGAAACTTTTTAAACTAGGAAACTTTTAAATTAGGAAATTTTGACTTTAAGCGTTCAGCCTTTTTGGACTCTTTTATTGGGTTTCGTGTGGCCCAATCTTCTCTCTTTTGGGCTTGAATTTGGACACCTCTTTCGTGATAAACATATTCTTGATTTTTAATTGAAGCCCATCAACTTTAGTACAAGTTGGTTGAATTGGATGCTATCAAGATATCTCCTATCATATGGTTAAAAGCGGCCAAATCTGTATGTCAAACTTTTAAATTCTTATTTAATTTCTTACCAGGATAGGCAATAGTGCGAGCACTGGAAATAACTCTAAAAGAGTAATTGCAACTGAATCTCATATCATCTTTTGAAGTGCTTTCCAATTCAAGACAGATGGTGGTGGTGTGGTCTGTGTTTGACTCACATAAGCTTTAGATGCTTGAAAATATTTGTGATTGGTTTAATGCGTATTTGGGTGTCGATTGCACTCCAAAATTATTTGTCTAGGCTTGTTACAATGATTGCATATATTTTTTTCTTGCAATGTGACTCAATATGGCTATACTCTTTACACTCAAAACATTGTGGTTCGGAGTTTTGAGATGTACTCTGAGTGTAGGATTTATGGATACCTTTTGATGTATACATAGTCGCGTCAATTGTGTGGGACGAATTCATGACTTCTAGATCATTGATGTGTGTCTCCTCGCGAATGAGTTCTATAAAAACTATATCAACGTCTGGTAGAGTTTCTCTATTAGGATTGTAAGCTCTAATGGGCTCAAATTCAGGCCTCAACTTCATGAGAAATTGGACAATCTGAGTTCTTCCTCTCCAACATAACTTTTTTGAAACCTGTGGAAGAAAGTTTTCCTCCAAAGCTTTAGTCTTATTCTGATCAGTTTACCATAAGTCCCGAATGGTAACTCTGAATTTTTTTATCCCCCTTCTTATATTCGAAAAGATTATGTTCTACTCGAAATCACGAGCATAATTACATTGAAAATATGCCTTTTTAAGATTCTTCTACATCTCCGCTACCAAGTTGAACAGATGCAGACTGAGTGCAACATCTACATGTACAGAATTGAGGATCCACGAAATGACATGAGCATTGTTAGTGTTTCAAACTTGTTTTTCTTTGTCTTCGTTTGGCTCGATTGTTGATCTATCAAAGATTCCAAACAAGTTCTTTTCCTTAAACAAGGATTTGGAAATGAAATTTCCATATCGGATAATTTTTTCGTCAAATTTGGTAAACAAAATATCATGAGAATGTGACTCCATTAGGAATACAAGAGATAATTTGATGACAAAATCAAACAACAATTAAGAGTAAAAAGTAAAACAGTTTCTGGAAAAAAAAAATTAGGTTGTTGATACTATTATAACTATTGATAAATCAAAAATTAAAAAGAGTTGAATTTTTTTTATATATTTTTTTTATTTATAATTTATAAACTAGACACTATTTATATACAAAGATCCGTAAATACAAGTATGATTCTGACACAATATCTTATCAAATCTTGCACAATATCAAGGATGTGATTCTACTTAGTTAAAATAGAAGATTGTTCCTGATCTTTTAGAATCATATCAGATGTTTGAAAACATATGTAATATGGTCATCCTTATATACACCTGATATAGAATTGGATTTTTTTTCTATCTCATTTTTAGTTCGGTGAACCAAACATCTATAAAAAAATAATAAACCCACTAAATCACTACTAGAAACACAAAAAGATTCCCGATGAGAATTAGTGAGAAATTTATGTTGTAGAAATGACTTTTTCACTTATTTCTCACCAAATCAACTCACTGAGATATTTCATAACGGGAAATATATTCTCAATTAAATAACGAAAAACTTTCTAATTTTTCCGTATAAGAAGATTGTTATTATTTCTTTTTTCACTCATGTAATCAAAATATATGTAGAAATAACTATTGGATATTTTTCAGTGAAAAAATAGTGATTTTCTAGTAGTGAATAATATCATCATTATTTAGTTTACGTATTATAACCATCACTATATTATAATTTCAGTCTAGCTTGTTCATTAGTCAACTGAGTTTAAGAAAACTATAACTAATTATAAACACAGCGCGGATAGCTCAGTTGGGAGAGCGTCAGACTGAAGATCTGAAGGTCACGTGTTCGATCCACGTTCACCGCATTATTTACATTTTTTTTTTACTATCTCTTCTTTTGTAAGAACGAGAAATGTCATAACTGTTCTTAACAATGCATTTTTTACCTCAAAGGATGCAAACACTATGTATACGGGCTTGGCATAACTTACGGGTTTGGACCATTCATTTTTTTTTTTAAAAGTCTTATGTTTAAGTGGACAAGAATATATAGGAGTAAGCCCTTAAAAAAATCTCAATTATTAAAAAAATAATTCTATGTTTGAAACAAGTAAATTTTAGAAAGCGGTGTATGGAAAGATAAAAATTTAACTACATACATATAAGTAGGCTTGACTCATTGATTTCGAATAATTTTAAGTTGGAATTAGGTTATATCCTTGTTGTATAGATTTCAACTAATTTTAAGTTGGAAGAGGCCTTGTTGTATTGATTTCGACTAATTTTAAGTTGGAGAAGCCTTGTTGCAAAAATAAAAAGTGCTTTGGTTGGAGTTTGAACCTCCAACCTCAAACTATAAAATCAGCCAACAAATTAACACACCAACAAATAACTTTTGTCAAATGGTATAATTTCATTCAATATCTCTATTAATATATATATATATATATATATATATATATA
>NW_006239097.1:223397-229312 GCF_000226075.1 Solanum tuberosum | reverse complement strand
GTATAGTATTACTTATATTATTTTTAAATATATTTAAATATTATATGTTGCCTTTTTTATCGTCATTTATATAGCATTGATAGAATTTAAAGTGTCAATGAATTGTTAATTATTGTAATATAATATGTAGTACTTTTTATGTAGTTTTTACTATTTTTAAGCATACTAAATTGTTAATTATTTTATATATACTACTTTATTTTTTATTTTTAAAATATGTAATCAAGGAAAAATGGTGACACATGATAATTAAAATAAAGAAAAACACAACTATTGGTCAGCCGCCATGAGAAGGGTAGTGGGGCCCACGTTAATTAATTAGAGAGTAGTAGATTTGATGGATATATGTGTCATTATGGAGATGTTGGATGGTTTTTTTGTCTAAAGAAGAAAAGGTACAATTATAAAGCATTGACATACAAAAGTTTTAAGGAGCAAAAGCTAGTAAATACCAAAAATACCCCCATTTAATTCAGCCAATTTATTCATTTGTAGCTTTTTGATGGGGTCCAATTCAACCCTGTTTTTTTTTGTTTTTTTTGCCACGTGTCGACGGAAAAGAGGATGTTTATTCACTCTTCTTATATAGTATAGTAATATATATATATATATATATATATATATATTTGGTAAAATATTCCAAAAAAAGGGGATCACTTGACACCCCTTCCCACAACATGGGTTCGCAATCAAAACAAAAAGAAGCATTGAGTGGACAGGATATATATTTGCTAGTATGTATAACAAATGTTATTTTTGAAAAATTGTTTTTTTGCAACTATCATAGAGTTCTAACTTCATATATAACTTTGCTCCAATTAACACAAGTCACAACATAACTTTGAAGAAAATCACATTTTCCGTGGATATATATTTTGGAAATTTTGTAAAAATACACGTGTTTTATGTTTGCTTCTCCCTTTGTTTTATAACAAGAATGAATCTTGTTTTGTTAGAAAATATTTTTATTTGTCAATGGTGAGATAGAGCTAATAGACAAGATGCAATCCTTACATTCAATTCATTTTACTACATTTGATTAGCCCTCTTTACGAGAATTATATTCTTTAATAAACTATTCATTGTTAATTTATTCTTCATTTATCAACAAATAGTTATGTTGAATTTTAGGATACATTTATATCGCGTGAAATATTGTTAAGGACAATGTCAGAAAACACGCCTCAAGCTTTGAAGAATCTCCAACAATGTTTGTGATCAAGTATTTAATTTTCTGTAAGATTTTCAATAGTTTTGTAGGTATTAGTTCTTCCCCATTTGTTTATCAAATTAGATGGATTAGTTTAAAGTTACAAACTCATGGGTTCTTCATTATTTTCTCTAACATATATAATTACTGCGTTAGATGAATCTATCATGGATTTTTTTTTCTTTTGTGAACTCCATGTGGATGGTATGTTTCTCTATAAACAAAATAAATATTAGGCCAAACACATATACAATCCCTTTAACTTGCTCTCATTTTTTATTTTGGCTCTCCAACTTATCCTTGTTCCATTTTAACCCTTAAACTCCATTTTTTATGTACCATTTTAACACGAAATATTATTTTTATGATTTCTTTATTTTTATATATATTCTTCAATTGCAACTTCTTATTTTAAATCGACATGTGTCAGTTAATTTTAGTTAAAAAAAATAAAAATTAACAAAAAATAATTCTTTTTTAAAAATAATAATTTCTTTTTAAGAGTTATGTATTTTTATGTGAAAGATAACGTGTGTTGGTTTTCTTTCTTAAAAATCACCGACAATCTAACAAATTAAAGTCAATCGAGTTTTAACATTTTTAGTAGTGTTATTAGCAATGAACAAGAGTCTTTTTTACTCGTATTGAAGATGCGTTTTTTATTCGTATTGATTTATATTAAAAATAAAAAGTGAGTATTTGCGTTAAAATTTAGATGGCCTAGATGATAAGAAATAATAAATAAGTAGTGTTATTTAATTTAATTGAATGTTTAAGAAAGAAAATCAAAGAACTTTCGTCAATTTACTTTCATGCAAAAATACAGAGAAATCTCAAAAAATAATATTATTGTTTGAAAAATTTTATGTTCGTTCACGAATGTTTAATTTTTTTTACAAAAATTAACAGACACACGTCTATTTTTTTAAAATAAAAAATTGCAATTGAAGAACATAAATTTGAAAAAATCATAAAAATTAGTATTAGTGTTTAAATGGTACAGAAGGGTTAAATGGAACAAGGCTAAGTTGGAGTGCCAAAATAAAAAATGAGGACAAGTTTGAGGGGTTGTGTATGTGTTTGGCCTAAATATTAATGTACGCATGTGGATGGTATGTTTCTCTATAAACAAAATAAATATTAATTTTGGATATGACGTAAAAAGTTGATTTTTCATATTTGAAAAATATTATGATTTTGAGTAAAAACAAACTGACCCACGTGCTACTTTTGATGTTTGGAGAGAGTGATTTGTACATTGATTTTACTCTAACCTCGTGCAGAAAAAAGAAATTATTTTTATCCTAACTATTTGATATTGATATTGGTAGGCATGGCATCCATGATTGTGCAATCTGAAGGAATCTAACAGTGAAATATTCACCAACAAATCTATATGGAATCACATCAAGAATATTAGGCCTAAAAGCCAACTTTGATTTTTAAGTTATTTGGAAGAAGCTTATGCTTGATAATATTAAAATTAATACTAATGGAAGTTTTTTTTTCAATAATTCAGGTAATGTAGGAATTGGAGGCATCATCAGAGATGATTGAGGTGAACTCATCATGGCATTTTACTCCTACATCAAATATAATATCATCAGAATTGATGTTAAGAATTGATGTTAAGACACACATGGTAAACATTCATAACAACGTTATTGTAGACATTAAAATTTTATGGGACTCTACAAGACGTGTTAAATTTTAATTGAGATTCTATAAGATGTATTCTATTTCAGTTAGAATTTTTGGAGACTACTTCATTTTAAACCCTAGTTCATACCTATATAAAGGGTAGTATATTTCCTTAAAGAGGCATCACGAAAGTTTCATAAATTTATGGAATATTCACACATAAATTAAGATGTGGCTGAACTCTTCTTTGACAACAAGATACTTCAAAAAGATCTATAAAATCCTCCTTACATGGAGATCAAATAAATCTCAATGAGGTCAAAATCATGCTACATTTGAGAAATACGCTACTAAAAGCTCTCGAATCACAGAGAAATTTTAGAGAGAAGAATCAAGGGAACAAACAGATTTAACTCATATTGTTTTATCGATAAAATTATATTTCTTCATATTTTATTTGTGATTGTAATTTATTTCTATCTCTTAAAAAATTGTTGCAAACAAATTTTGGCACGCTCGTTGGGACCAAATCTATCATTCATCTCTTCTCTCACAAATCAAATCTGCAATAAATTTGAAGCCACAAAACCGCGAAGGTGAAAGCTCCATTTTTATGGGTACTTCTAGTCTCGTTTTTTAGTTTCATCAAGTCTAGACTCTGACAAGCCTTGAAGTAGAGTACATTTTTAGTTCATGACTATATTTTCTTGAAGAGACATG
This sequence comes from Solanum tuberosum, assembly GCF_000226075.1. Classification (NCBI taxonomy): domain Eukaryota; kingdom Viridiplantae; phylum Streptophyta; class Magnoliopsida; order Solanales; family Solanaceae; genus Solanum; species Solanum tuberosum. Next base: position 225,741 of record NW_006239097.1, on the reverse strand, counting down.
TCGAAAATTCCATAAATATATGGAATATTCACAAAAGATCATATTAAGATATGGTCGAACTCTTCTTGACAACTAAATGCTTCAAGAAGATCTAGAAAATCCTCCTTACATGGAGATCAAATTAATCTCGAGGATGTCAAAATCATCCTATATTCGAGAAATACACTACTAGAATCCGTCAAATTACGAAGAAATTTCAGAGAGAATAATCAAGGGAACAAACAGATTTGTACTCATATTGTTTTATCAATAAAATTATGTTTCTTCATATTTTATTTGTGATTGTAATTTATTTTCTATCACTTGAAAATTTATTGCCAACCATTATAACAACATTTCACTATAACTGTAACACTCCAGAAAAAAATTTCGAACTGAGACTCGAATCATCCTTCGTTGTGAGTAGTATTTTTACCAAGGAATTTAAAATTTCTTTAGTGTTAAGGTCACTAGATGTAGCACCTTGAGTTCCAAGAAGAACTAAAGAGAGTTCATTCAAGTCATTCATAAGTTTTTCTTAAGTTTTAGGTCAACTTCAAACGACCATAACTCCTAGTACAAGATGAGTTAGGAGACCTATAAGATATTAAATTAAATCCCTTTTAGTCCTATTTTCAACACCACCGAGTTTGCTAAATTTCGAGCACTGAGTAAAAAGTTATGACTGATTTACTAACGACGCTCAAACCTGGCAACAGCTCCGCGATGGCTCCGCATTACGGAGCCAATACCGACCTCATTGCCTGGTGAAAAATTATTCCGACTCTCAGCTCATTTTATTTATTTATTTAAGGGTATTTTGGTCCTAAAAACCCTTAGGAGGTCATATAAATTACCCTAAACGTGTAGAAAAATTAGTTTTCATAAATCAAACCCTCTCATCCACTCCAAAAAATTCTAACGCTCAAGGAATTCAAGAAATGTTAAGGCTAGGGTTCTTCTTCAAAGATTTTCCTTCAAGTTCTTCAAGAAGATGATTCTTTCAGGTATGTAAGCTTTCATAGAGTTGGGTTTGTTCACCCACATGCCAATCATGTTAATTTCAGCGTTAAAATTCGTTCTAGGAAGTTGAAAGTATGATGTTCTTGAATTATGTTCTTGAAATTGGCTTTAGTTATTGAGTTTAGATGAGATTGTTGAGTTCTTGATGAAATCATGTCGATTTTAGAGCTGTATATGAATAGGTTCTTGTGTTCATGTGCTGGGCATCTAAATCTAAAGAGGAATTGAGAAAAAGAACCGAATTTAGGCGAATTGGGGTTAGAAAATGAAGAAGAAAAAAGTAGGGCGAATCTGGCACCTTGCTCCGCATGGTGGACCTGCCTTCCCCTTTCACAAAAATTTTCTTCGAGTCACGGAGAGGTCACGGACCTCTCTGCCTCAAAAAGTTAATTTGCGACCAAATATTAAAATGCATCTCCACATCGCAGACTTGCTTCCAGACAGTGGTTTCTTGATCGTTTCTCATGTTTAACTATCTAAAAACACTCCTAAACATCACGAGATCTTCCCTATCACAAATCGCAACCTTGAATTCATAAATCACATTCAAGGTAGAGTTGAGAGTCAAGTCTTGAGAGTTCTCTCGAACATTTTTGAGAAAGTCCCTTTGAGTCCTTTAAGGAGTCTTCTACAAATTCTAATAACTTGTTTCAAGACTCGAGCAAGTGAGTATGAGAGTGAGGAGAATGTATTCATGAATCTATTTTTTCATCACGATATCCTTCATATCTAAACCATAATTCTTGAATTCATAATTCACATTCAAGAGAGAGTTACGAGTAGAGTTCAAGAAAGTCTTTGAGTTAAATTGTGAATCATTTGAGATCCATCATCAATTTGAGTTAAGTTTTGAGGAAGTAAGTAAGAGAATGAGAAGAGTTGTATACATGAGTTCCATGTAGTTATGTAGACCTTTTAGTCAAGTCATTCATTCCCATAAATTCCGCATGGACTCCATAAATTTGAGTATCATTAAGAGGAGTAGTATCTTCAAGTTCTAAGTCTTCAGTATTGAGTTCCTAATCCCCTGCTAGATTATATTTCTAATCATGGGACTTTACATGTTACCCATGAAGTCCTTGAGTTGAATTGTTCATGCTCATAATTCTGAATGAACCCTATAAGTCGAACAGTCTTAAGATAAGAAGTATCTTTGAGTCTTTGAGTTGAGTAGTTCATGCTCATAATTCCGCATGAACTCTGAGTTGAGCATTCTTGAAATGAGTAGTATCATTGAAGTTCTTGAGTCCCACGTATTGAGTTCTATCTATGGTTATTGAAAACCTTACGTCGAGTCGTTCACATCCATAATTCGGCATGAACCATACTTTAAGAAGTCTTT
>NW_006239097.1:222940-223328 GCF_000226075.1 Solanum tuberosum | reverse complement strand
CGTAATTCCGCATGAACATTATAAGTCGAACAATCTTGAGATGAGAAGTATCTTTGAGTCCTTGAGTTGAGTAGTTCATGCTCATAATTCCGCATGAACCCTCTGAGTTGAGCATTCTTGAAATGAATAGTATCATTGAAGTTCTTGAGTTACATGTATTGAGTTCTACCTATGGTTATTGAAAACCTTGCTTTGAGTCGTTCACGTCCATAATTTGACATAAACCATATTTTAAGAAGTTTTTTACAAACATTTTAACTTTGTTTTAAGACTTAAGCTTTGAGTTGAGTAAAAAGTAAGAGCAAAGTTCATTTTCTTTAAAATGATATATGTAAACTAAGTATTCCCAAGAGTGAATGTTTTCACATTTAAGATGAGAGGAAACTGA
>NW_006239097.1:203944-222873 GCF_000226075.1 Solanum tuberosum | reverse complement strand
AGCAGTTTGAGTACCATCTCTTTTAAGAGAAAGATTTTTGAGTAATTATCTCAAATAATTTTTTTTTATGTTTTTAACCATATAATCTGAGTATTTTAGGAGTAGTATTGAGCACCAATGTGGGGACGAGTTTGAGTTCAGATAACTCACGTCTCCATAAACTATGTAGCCATCATAGGTAGTAAAGGATCATACTTTTTAGATGATTCCTTAAGTGCTTTTAGCATAGACTAGTGGATCAACTTAGTTAAGGCGTTCTATATGAGTTATGACGGCAAAGTATAGGACAGTTCTGACAGCGTGGGCAAGACAATGTATCATCACTTAGGCTCATAGTGGTGGTTGTCGGTTAGAGAAACTCCCACAAAGTTATATTATATTTTTATATACACATTGAGTATTATTGTAGTTTTTCAATACATTGAGTTGCTATCTACAATTTTACAGCTTTCCATATATATTGCATCTTTTACTATTGTTTTATCCTTGAGTAGCATGAGTTAAGTATTTCGAGTTGAGTACCTTCGAGTTGAGTATCTTGAGTTGATTTGTGCTTCATTGTGTCAAGTACCTTATTGTTGAGTTTCACTGAGTTGAGAACCTTATTACTGAATTGAGTATCTTATCCTTGAGTACGTCTGAGTTGAGTAAGTTTGAGTATCCTTGATTATTCCTTGAGTTGAGTAAGTCTGAGAAGAGGTAAGTATGTTACCCTATTTATCAAGTTCAAGCTTATGTTATACTTTAGAATTCCCCTTACATGCTCGTACATTCCACGTACTGAGCCATTTGGCTTGCATCTTTTCATGATGCGGATCCAGGTATTTAGGATTATCAATAGGAGCTCCGTTGATACCATATGGAGTTCGAGTTTGCTATGGTGAGGCTCCTTGCTTCTGGAGGGTTCCACTTTTACTTTCTGTTATATCAGTTGTTAGTAGGTCGTGGGTCTTGTCCCGACTTCCATCTTTTTCAGTTAGAGGTTTCATAGATAGACAGTAGAGTTTCAAAAGTTTGTTCATTTATTTTGTTAAATGTTTTAAAGACTTAAGTTGCCCATTTTGGGGCGAGTTGAATATATATTATATTATTCAGAGTTTTCTTTTGAGTTAAAGATTTGTAAGTTTCATGAATTTATTCAATTTTTAAGTTTTTGCATGCTTGAGTTAGTCTTCTGCTTGTAGTCAGTCAGGATGAGGGTTCGCTTGGGGATCAACAATGGTCTTCGAGTGCCGGCCACGTCCAAGGTGTAGACTCGGATCGTGACAGTAACATCTAATTTTATCTAGAACCAATTATTCATATTAATTATATTTCATTTTTTTGTAACAACATTCTACCTATAACAACAAAGTCATTCGGTAGTATATTCTTTATAAAATTACTCTTTTGTAGCATACATATACTCAATTATTGTGTAATAAATTTTTTGTAAGAATGAAATGTAAAATATCAAAATATTTATGATAATCATCATTAGTAGGGTTGTTCATGGTTATGGTTAAAAAATCAAATTGAACCGTAATTCAAATCAAACCGATTAAAAAATTGATATTTGGTTTGATTAGGTTGGGTTTGGTTTTAAATTTTGAAAACCGATTCTATTTGGTTTGGTTTTGGTTTTACAAAAAAATAACCAAATCGAACCGATAAATTAGATATATAAATTTTATAATTATTTATATATTATTCATAAATAAAATAAAATATTTGTTAAATTTTAATTAACTTAAGTCTTAACTTTACCATTTTCTTAAGCCAAACACTTTAGCCTAAATATAGCAATCCTAAGTCCAAGTCCATCAAAATCTATTTTAGTTTTTACCTACCCTACTTCACATAAAATAGTCACACTTTCTCTGAATTGAATTATTTTGTTTGTGTAATGATAACTCTAGTATTGCTTAATTGTTTAATTGAATCAACGATGGCTTTTTTGTGGATTGTTCATGTACTAGGTGTTTGTGTCTATCGAGATACATACGTCCTCAAAAAAATTATTACTTTTCAACCGAAAAAACCAGAAAAACTGAACCAAATCGACGGTTATTTTTTTTCGTTGGATTTGGTTTGATTTTAGAAATTTAAAAAATCGACTGGATTGATTTAGTTTTAGTTTTAATCAATAACCGATCCAAACCAAACCATGAGCACCTTAATCATTAGTGAAATGCTAAATTTCAAATATGAATGTCTAATTGAAAGTATGAAAAATAAATTTTGCAATATTTTTGTTTATAAGAATCAAATCGAGCTTATAATTGTCAGTGTTGTCAACCAGTAAAATATTTGTGCCGTGATAGTCCAGTAAATGTATGATGATTCATCAATTGGCATCATTGCTTTGATGAAATAATTAATCCTTTTTTATATATAAAGAGAATTGGCAAATTGTCAAGTTGTCAAAAAGGGAATTAATATCTCAAAACGTCACTCAACTATCGAAATTTATATTGTAAAGTCAATAAACTTTATTTTATATCAATAAAATCACTCAATTTTGAACTTTTTTCTTCCAAAATCACTCAACCAAACTAATCATTAAAAAAAATTGCTAAATAAGTTATTTGTCTATGTCATTTAATATCAAAGGAAAAATTACGCGGTTAAGCAAAATTATATTACTTTATTACTTATCATAGCTATAGTTTGTTATAATTACCTCTCATGACTAACATTAACTATTAATTACATGGGCTGACTTTGAGTTGTATAATTAGCCACATTTGTATAATTCGCAACTATCAATCTTCTTTTGATTTATATTTGTATACGATGGTTTATATTTGTATATGACGATGATTTCCTTTTGTTTTTCAGATTTGTCACCATATACATTCAATCTTTTTGTGTATAACCTTTTAAAATTTGTATAAACGTGTAGTTTTCGGATTTTGTTAATTAATTTATATAATGTAATTTGTATAATATATTTTGTATAACTGTTTAAAGTTCATATGTTTATGTTTGTATCAATTTGTTATTTCAAGTTTGATCATATTTGTATAATTTCAGATTTTATATTACTCAATTATATAAAAACACGCGAATTCTACAAACGTAGCCGCGAATTGTACAATGAGATGTGAATTATACAAATTGTTATCCTCTCTCGCTCGCCTCTCTCCTCCCTCTCCCAATCTCGCTGGCCTCTCTCCTCACTCTCCCAATCTCACTCGCCTATCTCCTCCCTCTCCCAATCTCGCTTATCATATATACAAATGCATATGTATAATATACAATTATCTAACCTATATACATATACAATTCACCTCTCTCCCACCCTCTTTCCTCTCTCGCTCGCCTCTCTCCTCCCTCTCCCAATATCATATATACAAATGCATATGTATAATATACAATTATCTAACCTATATACATATACAATTCACCTCTCTCGCTCGCATCTCTCATCCCTTTCTCAATCTCGCTTGCCATATATACAAATGCATATGTATAATATACAATTATCTAACCGATATACATATACAATTCACCTCTGTCCTCCCTCTCCCTCTCCCAATCTTGCTCGCCTCTCGCCTCCCTTTAACATGTAGCGACAAATTGTAATTATCAAACTATAGCTATGGAGAGTAATTAGACTATTTTTGAGTGGGTATATGCGAAAGTTCCACTATAAAATATAGGAAAAATTGTATGAAATAACAAAATATTAATTCAAATTAAATGCTATAGCCATAGTTTCTTTTATTTGTAATTCACAGCAAACATTCCATGTTTTTTTGTCATCCCATTTGTATACCGAAATATACAAATAGACCCATATGTGTTGCATAAAAATTAATTGCAGGACCCATTTGTATGCTGAAATATACAAATATGAGTCTATTTGTATATTTCGGTATACAAATGGGTCCTGCAATTAATTTGTATACAACACATATGGGTCTATTTGTATATTCGGTATACATATGTGTTGTACATATGTAGTAATTTTGTTTATATACAATTACTATGTTTTAGTTTGTATACCAAAATATATAAATACAAATTTTTATGTCTATGTATACCGAAATATACAAATTAATAGTCATAGCAAATATAAAGTTTGCTATGGAGCGCAATTATACAAACTATAACTATAACATACAAATATGATTTTTATGTTTGCTAAATCTAAAATTTACTCAAAAATATATGAATTCCACAAATAAACAAAAAATTAAAGAAAATTATTTCTTTTACACCACCCACCCATCTGCAAATTAGAATACATGATTTAGCTAGATTGGTAAGTAAATATTTTCAGTGAGCATTTTTGCAAGAGATCTGCCATTTTTAGCTTCTTCTTTTTTTTATGATTAACTGTGGTTAAATAATATAAATGTATTTTAGAAACACGTATGAGTATCATACAGTATTAAACAAATTTTACAAATTTCAGATGCGTGCAATATTTATTTCTTTTTCGTTGACATTGTTTAATCAATAAGTTACTTATTTGATATTAGATTTTAGAATATTTTTAACGTTACTGTGATGTTCTTTTACTAGTCCAACTTTTTTATTATTACTTTTGTAATTATTTTTCTCTTATTAATAACATACACATAGTTTTTAGAGTTTAATTTCCTGCTAAAATGCTCGTTAAATATTTACTCATCTATCTGAATCTGTTATATAATTTGTGGGTGCGTTGGGTATAAGAAATAGATTTTCTTTAATTTTATTTATTTGTGGTTTCATGTTTATGTAATATAAAGAATTAATTTATTTTGCCATGTTGGATTTGTTAATGTTAAATTTGGTGGAGTGATTTTGCAAGATAAAAGTCCAAAGTTGAGTGATTTATTGATATAAAATAAAGTTTAATGACTTTGCAACATATATTGTCATAGTTGAGTGACCTTTTGAGATATTAACTTTTAGAAAAGAAACTAAACAAAAGGGAAAAGAGACTACACACTCATATGTACGATGATATTTGTTGAAGTGCCTAAATTTGGTATTTTTCTGTGTAGGCCAAATATGGTTTGAGAAGGCATCTAATTTACTATCGGGAATCTTGGATCTGTTTGGCCCCAAATATATTTGGCAAAAATTTAGAAAAAAACTTGAAAAGTGGTGTTTGATCATATAATTTTTTGTTACTTGACAAATATATTTGTCAAATATCCAACGCTTTCAAATACTAGGAAAAAAAATGATATTTGGGTCAAGTTATAATATTTGAAAATTTAAAAAAGAAAATTTTTTACCTCAAATTCTTATATTTTATAAAAAAAATGCCTATCATTTATTAATTCCAACTAATATTTATCTACAAAATTATTGCATTAATAACTAATAAATATTTATCTTTGTTGCCTATATGGAACATGGCAAAAAGAACGATTTGTTTCTAATGGGTTATAATTCATCTTGAATCAGTGACAAGTTTGAGTATACGATTGATGTATTACTCTGGCCCATATTATTATTTTGTTTATGTTGAATGTTATTAATTATGTTATAAGGTTATTTTTTTAACGGAACATGTTTGTTATAAAATGACAATACAAACTTAAAGGTGTTTTAAATAATTTTTAGAACTTACGAGTATAAATCATATTTTTTGAAATAGTCAAATATTTCTCCCAAAATTTATAGCCAAATACATAGTGAAACTTCATCAAATCTTCACCCAAATGATTTGCCAAGAATATTTGAGAATTCGGGATCAAAGCTAGCTTAGTAACTTAGTGATTAGTTATCTGAACTCTCACCTTCTTGGTGAGGGCTCGATCCCCACACCAAATACTAGAAAAAACTGACATTTAGGCTAAGTTCTAATATTTGAGAATTTAAAAAAAATAAAAAAAATACCCCAAACTCTTATATTTATAAAAAATATCCATCATTTATTAATTTCAACTAATATTTATCTACCAAATTATTCCATTAATAACTAATAAATATTTATATTTGCTATCTATACAGAACGTGGCAAAAAAAAGAACGATTTGTTTCTAATGTGTTATAATTCATTCTGAATTGGTGACAAGTTTGAGTATCTGATTGATGTATTGCTCTTGCCCATATTGTTATTTTGTTGTTGTTGATTGTTAATTAATTATGTTATAAGATTATTTTTTAACGGAACACATTTATTATAAAATGACAATATAAACTTAAAGGAGTTTTAAACAATTTTTAAAACTTATTAGTATAAATCATCTTTTTTGAAATAATCAAATATTTTTCCCAAAATCAAATACATAGTGAAACTTCACCCAAATCTTCATTCAAAAATAATTTATCAAGAATATTTGAGAATTTTGAGTCAAACCTAACTTAATAGCTTAGTGGTTAGTTATCTGAACTCCCACCTTTTTTGTGAGGGTTCGATCCTCACACTGTAATCCCCTCTTTCATTTCCCATTACCACCCCCAATTTATTTAAAAAGAAAAAAAAAATCAGAAATTATATTTTAAAGTGAAGGATTAGATGTAACTTTAATCAAATAAAGGTCCCACTTAGATTGTAGGTGACGATGCACTAAGGTTCATGCATCTTAGGGGTACGATGATTATGACTCTATTGTTTGGATTATTCTTTCTAATCAACTTTCAATCAAATATGCTTTTTCGAATCAACATCATCAAATAGTAAATACCCACGAATTATGCAATAATTAACGAAAAATAATCATGGCCGGTGCGTTTAGTACCAACACAAAATACTTCTTTTTAAAGAATATTAGTTATTCTCAAATTTTATTTATTTTTGGATGTTGGTTGAAGAGTAAAATATAATTTTACTAAAAAATATTTACTTAAAATTGATGATAAATATACCTCAAAGCCTCTTAGCTAGTTTCACTCTGAAATATAGGAGTGTACAAGACCAGATTGGTTCGGATTTTTCAAATATCAAACCAAATTATTTGTGTTGAATAATAACACTCGGATTTTTTTGAGTTTTTCAACCTCTGATATTTTGGGTTGGTTCAGGTTTTTCAAATATCAAACCAAACTATTTGTGTCAAATTTTTAAATTTATAAATCAAACCAAACTAATAAACCTCGGATTTTTTTGGTAAAGTATTCATAGAAAGTAGAAACATATAATTAACTTGTGCTTCAAATATTTCTTTAGTCCAACCAAAATACAACTATCTAAGGTGTTTCTTAAAAAAAAAAATAACACAAAAAATGAGATGAGTGATGACACTACAATATTCAACCAAAAATAATAATGAAATCGTATAAAATAAATATTGCAAATTAATAAGTCATAATGAAAATAATCATAATTTAAAAATACTAAATCATGTTAAAATAAGTCTAATAAGTATTAGTTACATGATTAAATATTAAAGAAAATTTTAAATTAGGTTATTTATTTTAAATGTATAAACCAATGTAAAACTATAGAACAGATATTCAACATTATTGTCATTCTTAGTGTTGAATTAATTTTTTTTGTTAGCATTAGTATTGCTTTGATTTTGAATTGAACTTTATTAGAGTTCCTAATATCTATTGACTATAACCTTTAAAATTCTAAGTCTCAAAAATCTTTAAAAAAAATGTTAAAAGATAAAAATTATGAAAAGTATAAGTAATATTTAGAAATTATATAAAAGTAATACTTTTATGTATAAAATAAATTTTAAAGATTATATATATAATATAGGGTTGGTTTGGTCTAGGGTTGTAACGACCTGTTTCCGTTGTTATAGAAAAGCTAACGGGGAAAGAATTGGGGCCAGAAAAACTTTTTGTAGTAACTTGAAAATTTGTAGTCTGGTTAAGATTCGGACGAAATCTGAGTCAGGTAAGGTCTAGAAAAATTTGGTAATGAACAGAGAATCTATTTATGATTTTGATCAAATGAGTGGATAGCTAAGACGTTAAGGAGCTTGTACGACTTTACAGAATCGAATTCGGGCGAGTAGAACTTCCAAAACTGATCTTGGCGTGAAAGGGTAGTTTTTGAACGTCAAGGGTGGAAGGTGTGTTGTGAAATGGGGGCTTGGAATTCAAATTTTGAGGTTCTGTTTCCTTGAAGCTGCCAGGGCGGGGTCGTTGTAGCGGGTTGGGGTCCGCTGTAGCGGGCCAGTCGCGACTTAAGTGGAAAAACCTCAATTTCATTATTTTTCTGCAAACTTCGTTATTAAGAGTTAGGAGACGATCCAAGATGAGTTCTTGACAATTTTTCACGACTTTTGGTGCTAAAGGTAATGATATTACTCCCCTAATTCGTTTTTCGATCCGTAGAACTTAGATTCATGGGTAATTATCATTGGGGGAGGATTTTGACCTGAAACTAATGGTGGAAAAAGCTCTAAGTTGGGTATTGGGATCTTGGGTTTGGCCTAGGGTTGATAATGTCGATTGTAATTCGGGTAGTTAGGCCTCGTTTATTGATCCTTGCATTAATTTGTTGTTGTTAGACCACGAACAAGCTGAAAGAATTCGGAAAGAGAATATTCAAGTATCTTAGGAGGATTCAAGTTGATTTCGAGGTAGGTGATGGTTTGATTTCCTATTTGTGTGATGTATGTCGGTTAATTGCCTTGTTGTATGCATGCATGTATGTGAATAGGGAAATCTGAATCAAAACTAATGCAAATAAGTATATGTATATGAATAATTACATGTCATGAAACCATTTCTTGATTGTAGGACTATGATCATTGTTGATTATGGGTGTGATTGTGATTGTGGTTGTGCTGACTGGATCAGGTGTCACGTTTCGACACATATATTGGATTGGGTGTCACGTCCCGACACAGGTTTATTGGATCGGGTGTCACGTTTCGACACACTAACAGTTTGGGTATGGATTTCATGAGAGAACTACTCGTGATTGTTATGATTATGTCTACTTGTCATTGATAATGAAAGATTGTATGTTGCTTTGAAATAATAGCTGATCTGTGTTTTTTATGTGTGCGCTTACTATGTTGTGATTGATCGTTATATATTGTGCTTGTGGGAGTAGCCGCGTGATCCTACCAGTACAATGTGGTTGTGTACTGATACTGCACTTGCTCTTTTTTTTGTTGAGTACAAGACATCTTCAGGCGGCTATTGACAGACCTCATTTAGGAGATCGTTGATCAAGACCGAATTTAAGGGTGAGTCAGTTCTTCTAGGCTGCCATGAGTTCTCATTCTGTTTAGTCCATTTTCTTCGGACTTAGACTAGTTCTTTAGTTATTGTTATGTTTTAGCTTTCGGCGTTGTACCCCTTGTTCTTAGACTTGTCGTTATTAGAGTTTTGGTACATTGACTTTCAATTTCTAAGGGTTGTTTTCAGAGGCGTATCCAGAATTTTGAGATGATGGGTGCACTGTTATAAAAAAGTTGATTTATGATATAAATTTGATCGGTTCGACATTTGGTTTTAATTTACTGAAAACCGTTAAAATTTTAAAATTATATATATATAATATATATATATATATAGCAATTACCACTTAGAGAAGTGTTATCTAATTTTAGAAAGAAAATAAAACAAGACAAATATAAAATTCAAATTTCTAACCTCGCGGAGAGAGGTGCACCCAGTCATAATCGCATTATGTGATACTTCAAGTGTGGGTTCACACATCTATATTTCAATATTTTTTAAAAATATAACACTACTATATATGATCTCGGGAGGGGACCATGGGTTCACGTGAACCCGGTGACCCTCCCTTAGATACGCCTCTGGTTGTTTTCCGCAAATGTTTTAGTAACTATTTTGTTAAACTTTTGGAATTTATGGGAACTCCATTTTTCTTTAGACATTTAAACCTGCTTCTGTATCTTTAAATGTTTAATTTTCCGTTAAGTTGTTTAGTTGGGTTGTAGTAATGGTTCTCCTACCGGAGGGTTAGTGTGGGTGCCAATCACGACGGTTTGGGTCGTGACACGAGTTGACCTTTTTAGTTAAAACCCAACCAACCCAAGTATAATCGGATTTTTTTCAATATCAAATCAAATCAAACCAAACCATTAATCAGATTTTTTTCGATCTTACGATTTGATTCACTTTTCGATTCGAGTCTGATATGAAGGGAAGTGCTCTTTTTTAAGTAAAAATAACTAAATAAAAACTTTCTAATTGTTTTTCTCTTTTCTAATTTAATTTTGGTATTTTCTTAATCATAAAAACTAGGAGTACGTATGAAGTGTTGGGGGTTGGGGTGTTTCTTAGAGTGAAATAAGAGGCACACTAAGTTTGGAGATTCTAAATTTTAAGATAAAACAACAACTTCAAGCTAATATAATCATTAAGCTAATTAATGAATATCAATACTTAATATATATTTAAAAAAGCAACAAACCACTTAACATTGTATAAGTATAAAAAAAAAATTGGTAAGTAAACATTTTATTTACCAAGTAAACTTTACAAAACAAAGAAATTAACCGACATGGACATAAGCTCCATCCTTGCTAAACCAATATCTCATAACTGCTAGTTATTTTCTATGGTTAGGTATTCAATGTTCGTAATCTAGTAGCTATTCTAGGATACCTACTGCCTCGCCCATGGGTCTCTTGTATTATATGTCTGATCAAATAACTTGCTGGTTGTTGTTGTTTAAATATTCTAGCATTGCGCTCCAACCATATATGATAAGCTGTATTTGCCATTGCCATTATGTACACGAGAACCCTGATGCTTTTATCCTTTCATGTACTGCACTGCCCATTGTACCTCATTTGTCCAATTCATTACATCCTTCTTATTTCTTGCCATTGTAGTATGCTTCTCCACACCTCTGTTGAATATACACATTGAAAGAAAATATGATCAAGGTCTTCATTAATTAGCTGACATAGAGAACATGTTAGGGCATGTATTACTCCCCATTTTGGTAATCTATCCTTTGTTGCAAGTCTTTCCTTTACTGCAAGCTACATGATGAATAACCACTTGCTTTAGGCCAACATAGCTTGTCCCATTCAATTAAGGCTTTCTTTGAGATCTCAGTGTTTTCTGTCCACAAAAATCTTCTGCATATAGTCTCCACTGCTTGAATTATTTTCTTTGGAAGAGCAAAAATTTGAGACCAAAACATTTGGATTGCATACAACACACTTTTGATGAGTTGGGCTCTACATGCATAAGATAAAAAATTTGCTGTATAGCTTGTAATTCTATTGAGCATCCTATCTAGTAGAGGTTTGTATTGTTCAATGGTTATCCTTTTTGTACGCAATGGCATTTCACGGTGCCTTAATGGCAGCTCCCCTTTCACATATTGTAGCTCATGCGATATCTCCTCTTGATATTGTTGTTTAACTCCTCCAAAATACACACTACTCTTGTCTACATTTGCAACTAGGCCTGAAGCTTTTGAGAACATCATTAACACTTATTTAGACACTTTACTGATTTTAAGTCACCTTTACAGAACATCAGTAGATCATCAACAAAGCTTAATTGCACTATTCTCTGCCTTTTGCATCTAGGATGGTAGTGAAACTCAGGATTTGTCTGCAAGGTCTTTAAGATTCTTGTCAAGTAAACCATGGCTATACAAATAGGTAAAGAAACATAGGGTCTCCTTGTCTTACTCTCCTCTTTGCCTTGAAAGGGGATGTCTTATGCCCATTTATCTTAGATATAATAAGTAATTGTTGTGACACATTGCATAATACACTGTATGACTTTAGCTGGTATTTGAATCTCGCCCAGTATTTGTTCCAAGAATATCCACTCCAAGGAATCATAGGCTTTCTTCATATCCACTTTCACCATGCATCTCCTGGAAATTCTTTGCCTACCATGCCCTTAATCAGCTCATGACTGATACAAAAGTTGACTGGTTTGACTGCATTATTTTCTCCATGACAAGTTCTAACCTTTGTAGTGTTTATCTTAGCAATGCTTTTGTACATTGTTGAGCAGCATGATATAGGTCTATATTTACTGATCTTAGTTGGATGTTGTACCTTAGGTATAAATGTTACATTCGTGAAGTTAATTGCCTGGTACATTATCCTTGTATTAAAGAATTCTAGGACTGCATTTATCACCTCTCCCACCACTAATCATGCTTTCTTGAAAAATATAGCATTGAGTCCATCCTTCCCTGGAGCTTTTTGATCATTAATCCCCTGCAAAGATGATTTCACTTCCTCTCTTGTAACTGGAGCTGCTAACCATAACTTTTGTTCTCTATTGAGCCTTACACCTGGCTTCATTATTTGCATATCCACACTTGGCAGACAAGAGGTAATCTAACCAATCAGTGCTTGCTAAAAGGTAATAGCCTCCTTTCCAATTGCCTCCTAAGAATGTACAAATATTCCTGCAGCAGTTGTAAGACTAGTTATAGTATTTTGTGCTAGTCTGTTCTTCATGTGAGTAAAGAAATAGCTTGTGTTTGCATTTCCTAGGTTCAACCACTGTACCCTGGACTTCTGCCTCTTAACACTCTCCTCAATTAAACTTCATTTCTCTAGTTGTTGTTTCAATTCCTTTTCTTGATCTTTGTTAGCTTGCACCTGATTGTAATATAGCATGTCAATTTGTATTTGATAGAGTTGAGTTCTAATAGTCTGAATCATGTCCCTAACTCCCCTAAATTCAGTGTTATTCAATACTTTGATGGCTTTTATGACCTTCTTTAGTTTCCACCAAACTTCTATCATGCCCCATTTATCACCTCCTTGCCATGCCTGTTGTACCAATTGTAGAAACCTTGGATGATCTGCAATACAGTTAAAAAATCTGAAAGTTTTATATTTATTTTAGAAAATCTTATCCAGTGCTATCTTCAGAGGGGAATGAATGATCAGATACCCCTGGTCTGAGTATATTAACCTCCATGATTGGCATAAATATCATTCATTCAGCATTCACTAGAGCCCTATCTAACTGCTACACTTGTGACCATTTGTCCAAGTATATGCACCCCCAACTGTTTTTAACTCATGCATGCCAGTATCTATCAGGAATTCATTAAAGTCTTTAACCTCTATGACTTGTACTGGACATGCATTGTAGTCTCCCATGCACAACAATGGCCCCTAAGCACTGGCTGCCAATTAACCTTAGACTTAATCGAGATGTAGTGTAAATTGAAAATTTGAGAAAAATAAAATAAAGAAAAACAAAAATAAATTGAAAAAAAAGTTTCATTTCTCCTCATTGAGATTATGAGAAAACTTTTATGCTTATCTTTAGAAACACTTCTTCTAACTGTTAAAGAGTTTAGAAGAGAGTCTCTCCTCATATCGCCGGCGTCATTGCCGCTCGAATTTGGTAAATGATTTGTTTGATAATTGTTTTAGACAAAACATATTTATTTTATTTTCACTAATTATTTTTTTTTCCTAATACTTTATACAAAGTTTTTTCTTCTCAAACGAACCGTCACAACTTTTGATGAATCACTGTGACTGCACTTGTTCATGCCCAATTTAGTTGCTATAAATTCTGAGGCTTCGCCTCAATTTTTCCGCACACTGAAGGCAACAAACAAAAATTTTCTTCTCCTCTGCATTCTTTGCATCGTTTTTCCTTCAAAGACAAAATGTAAGTGTAACTTTGCTCCACCATTTGAGTTCGTTGGGATTCTTAATTTGCAATGCCACAATTATTAAATATTTTTCCATTCTATTATGATGTGACCCAAATTCTTGGCAACAGTTAGGAGGTTATAATTCCTTAAGACACGTAGTAAGTAACTCGTGGGCTCGAAATTTATTTTTTTTGTTTCTTCTAAATTTTGTTAGAGTAATTTTTGTTTTTTCTATTTTCTAAAACTGATTTGTTAAAAATTACTCCATTAACACAGATTGTTAACAAGCTTAAGGAATTATATTTACAGTTTACTTTTTTTTGTGTGTACAAATTTGGCCTATAGATTAATTTGTTTAGACTTTCTACTCTCTTATTCTGATTATAATCTTTCTGACTTCTTAATCAATTTATTTTAGTTTTCAATATGTTTGATTATTTGCATGTTTTATTACTTAGTCATTGCATCACTTCATGTTATTCAGTACAATAGTTCAGATTCAACATGTATGTTTATCATGTATATTCGAAAGTGATTAGGACGTCATGCGGAAGCTTACACTTACAAATTATAAGGCGATAAATTAGACGACACATAAAAGCATACTAAAAACATATTATTAATATAGTTTGGTCAAGCGACCCACACATTATATAAAACTAATATTGAAAAACATAAATATGTTTGGGAGAAAATCTCCCCATAAACAAAAGTATCTAAATAACTACATTGTGGATGATATTGTTGTTTTTGTTAGAGAATAAAGATCTTCAATTTAGAGGATTCTAGACTTTCCTCTAAGGAAAGAATAAACCAAATATGTAAGAAAAATATATTTTCCTTTCATGAAAAGTAAAAACATTAATGGTAATGTTTTTGTCGTTTCTTTTAGGAAAAAATAAACTTCAAATAAGGTAAGAAAATCAGGGCAAAACCCTAATAAATCTCCCCTTTTGGCTGGATTTTCTTGACAAAACTTGATTCGTCTTCTTCATATGTTTGATATTCTTGTTCTTCACAAAATCTTCATTACTGTTGCTTGCCATGGTTAAAAATAAGGTTTAAAAATATATGGGTCAAAAATGGTTTTAAAATATTTTATTTTTATTTTCAAAGATGCAGCAGTAGAAATGTTGAAAATATGGTTTAAATCTCTTCTCCACATGTAGTTGGACAAAAAATTTCATTATCATCAAATTAATTGCAAATCGATTTGAAACCACATTGAACCTGTCTTCAACCTCGTTCCACTGGATTATTGAACCATGTGTTCTAATACCACTTGTTGGGTCCGAAAGTGATTAGGGCGTCATGCGGAAGCTTACACTTGCAAATCATAAGACGATAAATTAGACGACACATAAAATCATACTAAAAATATATTATTAATATAGTTTGGTCAAGCGACCCACATATTATATAAAACTAATATTGAAAAACATAAATATGCTTAGGACTCCCCATAAACAAAAGTTTCTAAATGACTACATTGTGGATGCTATTGTTGTTTTTGTTGGAGAATAGTGATCTTCAATTTATAGGTTTCCAGACTTTCCTCTAAGGAAAGAATAAACCAAATATGGAAGAAAAATATATTTTCCTTTCATGAAAAGTAAAACATTTATGGTAATGTTTTGTCTTTTCTTTTAGGAAAAAATAAACTTCAAATAAGGTAACAAAATCAGTGCAAAACCCTAACATATCCACTTACTCAATATATTTAAAGTATTGATCGATACTCTCGCACTATATTGTTTCATAATTTGGACTTTCAGCACTCAGGTCGCGGTTAGCAATTGGGCTTCTTATATTGATTCCCCAGGTACATTAGTGGATACTTCAACATCTTAGGTGGGTCTCTACTTTCGTATGATGTGGAAATCCAAAAAAAACAAGTGTCTTTTTTTGTAAAGATTTGACATCTGGGCCTAACTCAACTTCAAAAGTTATCTCATGAAGAGAGGATTGCTCAAATGTATATAAGGAGACCACTCGTACATTTCCCAATCAACTTGGGACCTTTACCCACTCTAACACCCCCATTCATGCCCAGACACAACTGACACGTGGACTGAGAGCTCAAATAGGGATGTACTTGACTTTGATACTATGTAAAGATTTGACACCTAGGCCTAACTAAACCCAAAAGCTAGCTCATGAGGGGAGGATTTTTCAAGTCCATATAAGGTGACCTATAATGACCCGATTGGTTTTTTTGGAAATTTTCGTAAAATTACCATTTTTCCTCTCTCGATATTTACCCCGAGTTATTTTTGATTGAGTTTTAAAAGATAGTTTTGAACTTTGAGTAAAACGCTATGAATTTTTGTAAATTTTGAGTGTGAAAGACTAAAGTTGTTTAAAATGATTTTTTGTGTCTTTTGGAGTTTCAAGTGTCGGAATGAAATTTTATCGATTCCGTTAGTCTCGAAATGTGAAATTGGTCTGTGAGAGTTGTTGGTTTCAGATTAGGAGTCCTTTTAAGGATTTGAGGTCCTAAGTTGGAAATTTAGTCTTTGGGTTGTCTTCGGTCAACATTTGGGGTTCAGATGCTCGGATATGAATTCCTAGAGCTCCGTTGGATTTGGGGATGATGTTAGGCCTAAATGAGGTCTTGGTTGAATTTTCAGAGCTTCCGAGTTTGATTTGACTTTTTTAGGCGTTATGTTAATTAGGCATAATACATAAATGTACCCTTTAACTTGGCCTCATTTCACATTTACGCCCTTTAACTTTGGGTATGCACAAGTAGGCACTTAAACTTGTATAAACTTGAACAAGTAGACACATGAGTCCAACGTGGCACAATACACGTAGGACAAAAAATGACATGTAGGATGTCATGTAGGACATGTGTGTCTATTTGTTCAACTTTATACAAGTTTAAGTGTCTACTTGTGCACACCCAAAGTTGAAGGGCATAAATGTAATTTGAAGCCAAGTTAAAAGACATATTTGTGTATTATGCCTTAATTTTTTGTGAATTTCTTGAGTTTCAAATCAAGGAGACCTCGGATTCGTGTTTCGATGGTTCCATTAAGTCCAGAACGTCGAGTATAGTCAATTTACATATACGATTTGTGTGTACGGGATTTCAAATGAATTCTGAGGGTCCTTTCGATTATTTTTATGTAGGCTGATTTGCTGAGCTCGGATATCTGCTACCTCTCGCGATTGCGATAGGGTGTTCGCTTTCACGAACTTCATGATTGCGAGACCATGATCGTGAAAGCGAGGAAGGTGGAATTCCAGACCTCCTTCCATCGCGAAGGGCATGTTCACGATGGTGCCTTTCGTGAAAGTGAAGGCTCGTCTGCGAAAGCGAAGGTTGAGTTGGAAGGAAGATTCAAATACTTTTTAATTTGACAGGTTATTGGGCCACGTAACTCTTTATATTATAAGAGATATGTTTGTTTGATGTTAACCCAAGTAGATCGAATCTTACATCAAAACTTAATCAGTACAGAAGCTTTCAACTCAACTTTGTGCTAGGGGATTCTAGTGACCTTAATTCATATCAAAATTCATTCTCACACTAAAAAATTGACCTTTACACATATAAACAAATTTAAGAATCACCCGATATGACCTTACATGTAAATGAAGAATAGTTAGGGTCTTAACTTAAAATAAATAAATTGGGGTGTTACATCCACCCTCCACCTTGATGGTGGGGGGGGGGGGGGAGGGGGAGGTGGGTTGACGTATCAATATTAACAAGGTTACAAGGGAAGAAAAACATAGAAGTTTATAAAATTTGGATCGGGTTCATTTTATTCCGCCATTGGACTTAGTCGAGTTTATTCTCAAATGGTCCACACAAAACAAAAGCAACTATTGAAGAAGTGTCCCAAACAATTTATCAGCCTCCATGAGCCTAATTCAAAATATTGTAGATATTTTATGTCAGAATATTTGTAAATTAGAGCTTGTTACAAATAGATAGTTATATATATTAGGAACATTCTATTTTTTTTCGTCTGGTAGCATAACAAAATATGTATAAAGCAATAAATCATTAATGAATAAACAGTCAAAAAAATTCCAAATCGATTTCCTCACAATCTTTGGTAGATATGCCTAGAAAAAGTTTGACAGTATTTGACCACAACCTTTTGTCTATAGCTAGGTAGTTAGAAAATCGACATGAGATAGATATATAATTTTGGTTTTATATCTATATATTCCAGCAGGGGCGGAGCCACCTTATACTAAGGGGTTCATTCAAACCCCTTCCGACGGAAAATTATCTTATTTATATATGATTAAAATAATTTTGTATGTATATATAGTAGATGTCGAACTCCCTTCGGCTATTTCGTCTATCTATTTCTATAGATTTTGAACTCTTTTATTAAAAATTCTGGCTCCGCCACTGTTCTCGAGAGTCGAGAGTTGGTAGTGGTATCTAATCAAAGAGGACAACTTGGTAATGATGAAAGAGGTCAGCATGAAATTAGATATACATTGACAAAAAAAGTTGTTGCAACTAGGCTAAACATTTGGGTGCATGTACGATGTTCTTTTCTTTTATGTCATCACCCTACTAGTTGTTTCAATTGCATCACCTCCTAATTTTTTTTTTATTACATTTATATATTTATATAAATTCAACCCCCAAATTATTGATGGCTGACGAATAACAAACCTTTCTCATTAAAGTATTAGAAAATATTTGGACAAACTCACATTCTATATTATATAAGCCAATAAGGCTAGGATCAACACTGCAATCCCCTATTATACAAAAAGCAAGGTGAAGTGTACTAAAAAAAGGGTATTTAGGTACTTTAACTGCAATTGCATATGTTCCAAATGAGTTAAGCAAATAGCAAACACATGTTATATTTGTGTTCACATTTTTCTTTCTTTACCTTCAGCTTCATCTTTTCTCATTCTTACTCTCTTCCTTTTCCAATCCTCACCATCTCTCTAAAATAAAATTTATGTAGAGAATTTCAAATCAATAAACCCAACAACTTTTAGATGCTTCGAAAGTCTAAGGTGATAGCAAAACAAATTCAAAAAGCAAAAATAGAATAGAGAAAGAGAGGCAGTAAACGTGAAAAGAAATTTCCTTGATTGATACTTTTCAGTGTTGCTACTGCAGTCTTTATATAGCACAAAAACACACAGCAGACTTAAAACTAAAAATTGGAAACTATCCTACAAAGCTTTTTCCAAAAAATTCTATATTATATAAGCCAACAAGGCTAGGACCTGTTGGGTTTAGGATCTTTTTTCCCTTCCTATGTGGATAAATAAAAGTCTTATTAGGACTAGCCCACTTTAGCCCATACCCAAAATATTATGTGGCATATATAAGGCTTATTTGGTCTTATTTTCAGAAACACAAGAGAGAAAAATCAAGAGAGATTCGTTTTAGAGATTTAGAGAAAAGAGAAAAATCCCGATTTTGCTTCTGGAAATTTTCTGCTCAGGCAGTCCGCTTCAGACA
>NW_006239097.1:201285-202322 GCF_000226075.1 Solanum tuberosum | reverse complement strand
AAGGTGACAATGAAAATCGTGTTGTTGTTGTTGCTAATGATGATCTTCTTGTTTCTTGTGATGAAAATGCCGTCAATCTTGTTCGTGATGAGTCTAGCTGGTTTGTGGATTCTGGTGCTACTTCTCATGTCACACCCAATAAGGAATTATTTTCTTCTTATACTCCAGGTAATTTTGGGATGTTGAAAATGGGTAATAATCATGAGGTTGCAGTTCTTGGTATTGGGACAGTTTGTTTGGAAAGTAACAATGGTTCCAAACTAGTTCTCAATAATGTCAAACATGCTCCAGATGTTCGCTTGAATTTGATTTCTGTGGGATACCTTGATGATGAGGGTTATGTTAATACCCTTGGTGCTGACCAGTGGAAGCTTACTAGAGGTTCGATGGTTGTAGCCCGTGGTGATAAGTTGTCTAACTTGTATGTTTTTCAGGGCTCCATATTTAGAGGCTCAGTGAATTTGGTGGAGAATGATACTTCATCATTGTTATGGCATAGAAGACTGAGTCATATGAGCGAGAAGGGGATGAACAATTTGGCTAAGAAAAATTTGCTTTATGGAGTGAAACAAGCAAAGTTGAACAAGTGTGTTCATTGCTTAGCAGGTAAACAGAAGAGAGTTTCTTTTCAGAGTCATCCGCCTTCAAGAAAGCTTGATTTGCTGGAGTTGGTACATTATGATTTGTGTGGTCCTTTTAAGGTAAGGTCTCATGGTGGTGCACTTTATTTTGTGACTTTTATTGATGATTATTCACGCAAACTCTGGATATTTTCTTTGAAGTCTAAGGATCAGGTACTTGATGTGTTCAAGAGTTTTCAGGCCTTGGTTGAGAGACAAACAGGGAAGAAATTGAAATGCATTCGTTCTGATAATGGTGGTGAGTATATTGGTCCTTTTGATAGATATTGTAGAGAGTAGGGTATTCTGCATTAGAAAACTCCTCCAAAGACTCCTCAGCTAAATGGTTTGGCGGAGAGGATGAATAGAACTCTTGTTGAGAGAGTTAGATGTATGCTTTCAGATGCTAAGCTGCCA
>NW_006239097.1:155702-200637 GCF_000226075.1 Solanum tuberosum | reverse complement strand
AATATTATGTGGCATATATAAGACTTATTTGGTCTTATTTTCAGAAATACAAGAGAGAAAAATCAAGAGAGATTCGTTTTAGAGATTTAGAGAAAAGAGAAAAATCCCGATTTTGCTTATGGAAATTTTCTGCTCAGGTAGTCCGCTTCAGACAGAGTGTGCCACTTCGTTAACCGTTGGATCGTGCTCAAATTTGAAATGGGAGTTCTTAGCATCTGGTTCTTGCAATTCAACGGTGGAGATCGGATTTGGAGGTCTGTAGCTTCTGATTTGAGGGCGTGAACAGTAACGCGTTTGGGGTGAAATCTCTTCTTTAATTCTCTAGTTTTGGTGCAATCTTGATTTGTTGTTGCTCGTTGTTTGGCGCTTGTTTTGTGGCCAATTTTGGAGAACAATTTTGTAACTCTTGGTGTTTATAGTGGAGCTTTTGGTCCTGTGGTTTTTTACTCTTCACATCGAAGGGTTTTCCACGTAAATTGTTGTGTCTTGTGTGATTGGTTTATTCTTATCTTGTTGCTTTCGTTTGGTTGATATACTTGCTGTCCATTCTTCATATTGCTTGATTGGTTTGTCTTCTCTTGGTTCAAATTGAAAGGGAAAGTTTAGATTTGGGTATTATTCCGCTGCTATCCTATCTGACATTCTTGTTAGTGCATTATCTTTCCCAACAGGACCAACACTGCATCACCCTATTGTACAATTAACCAAGGTGAATTGTACTAAAAAGAGGGTTATTTAGGTACTTTAATTGCAATTGCAGAGGTTCCAAATGAGTTAAGTAAATGGCAAACATGTGTTATATTTGTGTCCACATTTTTCTTTCTTTACCCTCTGCTTCATCTCTTCACATTCTTACTCTCTTCCTTTCTCAATCCTCACCATCTCTCTAAAACAAAATTTATGTAGAGAATTTAAAATCAATAAACCCAACAACTATTAGATGCTTCGAAAGTCTAAGGTGATAGCAAAACAAATTCAAGAAGCAAAAATAGAATAGAGAAAGAGAGGCGGTAAATGTGAAAAGAAATTTCCTTGACTGATACTTTTCAGTGTTGCTATGCAGTCTTTATATAGCACAAAAACACACAGCAGACTTAAACAAAAAATTAGGAACTATCCTACAAAGCTTTTTCCTAAAAACTAGATGACAACCCACGTATAAAACTACTTCCTAAAGACTAGGACAAACCTATCAGATAGAAATTTTATTTTCTAACAACTCTTATTTTACTGATGAGACTCTTTTAAAACTAACACCCTCCTTTAAATTGAAAGCTCTTGTGCTTTAGTTTAACTTCAACTTCTTGAACTCTTCCATAGTGCCAATTCCAATCAACCTCATCAAATTTTGGAAAGGAAACAACCTGAGAGGTATGGTAAAGATATCTGTCAGTTGGTCTTCACTTCGGCAATATTCCTACTCTATAGTTCCTTCGTCGTTGAGATCTAGCAGAAAGTAATACTTCACGTCAATGTGTTTGCTCCTTCCATGTAGCACATATTTTTTTTATAACTTGATGGCAGAGTTGTTGTACTGCTTGACTCATAAGATTGAGGAATATTATCAAGTTATTCAATTTCTCTTGGTTCATGTATGAAGTTTGTTAACTATTTTTTCACTCATCAACTTGCCTCTTAACACTCAAATCATGTTATCTAGATGATGATATAGTTAAATTTGTACAAGTGATTTAAAGATGTGTGAGTTGAAGTAACCAAATAATAAGATCGCAAGGAACTAATTTGTAAAAAAGTAAACAAGTAGTTAAATAATATATATTTAAATATGAAATATAATAGCCATGAGCTGCGAGGAAGTAATATCATTCTATAGTAGGTACAAAATAATATAATACACCAATAGGTATATTAAATTATCCTACAAGATTTAATATACAAACCAAACCTAATATATATAAAGTAGACATAATACATAAACATGACCCTTAACTTGGCTTCAACGGATAACTATGTCCTCCAACTTTGAGTGTGCACAAGTAGACACTTAAACTTGTATAAAATTGAATAAGTAGACACACGTGCAGAGGCGTATCCAGGATTTTGAGATGATGGGTGTGCCTATTACGAAAGACGGACTAAGAAATAAATTTGATCAGTTTAACATTTAGGTTCTTATCATTGAAAATCATTCAAATTTTAAAATTATAGGTCCAAAATTATTTTTTATCTTTCCAAACCACTTAGAGAGATGTTACCCAATTTTAGAAAAAAATTAAAACAAGATAAATGAAAGATTCAAATTTCTAGCCTCAGAGGTGCACCCAATCATCATCGTACAACATTATATGATACTTCAAGTGTGGGTTCACACATCTATATTTACATATATTTTTAAAAATATAACACTACTATATATGAATTCAGGAGGGGAGCATGGTTTCACGTGAACCCGGTGACCCCCTCCTGGATACGCCTCTGCACACGTGTCCTAAATGGCATAATACATGTAGGATGACACGTATGACAAAATTTTCATGTAGGGTTTCATGTAGGATGAATGTCTCTATTTGTTCAATTTCATACAAGTTTAAGTGTCTATTTGTGCACACCCAAAGTTAAAGGTCATAGTTGTCAGTTGACGTCAAGTTAATGGTCATATTTATGTATTATGCCTATAAAGTTTAATCATGTTTCCTCAATCATAGCATAGAATGGTTATTGATTTATATAAAATTTGGTTTATATAACACTAGTGAATTTGTCCGCGCTTCGCGCGGCTATAAAAGACGATAAGATATCAAACATACGATAATAAAATATTCATATAAAATATAAAATAAAGATAAATCATAAAGAGAACGTACAAAATAAATAAATAATGCTACATCATTCTTATGACCTTAATCATTAAAAAACAGACGAAAAAAATATGAAATTAATACATAATTATTCTATTTCATTTCGACGTGACGACGTCCACCCCCACAAGTTGTTCACCATACAAATAGCCTTCCGTTTGTTCTTCAAATCAGCCAAAAATATGAATATAATAAGAACCAGAAACATAACTTAAAAATGCAATAATGTGATATTTTTACTATATCTTAGGCTGTCTCAATTTATAACACTATAATATGAAATATCAAATATTGTCATGAATATGACTATTAATTATTTTAGGGATTATGAGGATACAAAGTTATGGGAGTGATAAATATAAAGACCATTAAATTTTACATTAAATAATATGAATGAATGGTTAATTGACATATTTATATATTATATAATATACAAAATAAAGAGAAATCATAGAGAGAACATATGAAAAAATAAAATAATGTAATATTATTCCTATGATCTTATTCATTAAAAAATAAATAAAAAAATACACTCCCACAAACCGATCACCATTCAATAGTTTTCATATTATACTTCAAATCAAATTAAAACATGAATATAATAAACATAAAAAACATAACAACTTAAAAAGTTAATGTAATCCTTTTTACAAAGTTTTACAATATCTTCATTTTTAACTCTACAATATAAAATACCAAATAATATTTTAAATATGGAGGAGTACATTCAACACTACATAAATTAGATAGACATAACTATATTATTTCTTTAATCATCCTTTCTAAGTATACCAAAACTCATAACAATAGATGAACAAATTATACAAAGAAAAAAAAAACAGAAGATGGTCTTAATTTTCACAATTCTTTTAATTTTCTAAAGAAAGTTCATCAAATACGAAAAAATAATAGACAATTTAATTTAATTAGCTGTCAAATGAGTGACTATTCTACTAAAACTAAATAATTAAAAATAAATAAAATAACATATTTACACAATCTTTTACCATACATATATACTGAGAGCAAACAAAAAGTTAGTGGAATACAAATTTTCAAGCATAATATGAAACTGCAAAACTAAAAAGTCATAAACATAATTATGATTGCATCAAATTGAGAAAAAGTAAGAAAAATTGCAATTTCGAAAAGAAATCAGGGAAAAGAAAGTAAAGATTTGGCCCCTGAATGTACTTTAATGTATAATTTTTGAGGAAATAAACACAAATTACTTTCTTTTCTTTCAGTTCTTACCGTGTTATCTTTAAAGTCTCCATATTGTCTCATGAACTACTCATATCAAGATATCTACTCAAGAAGAACAATTAATTCTTTGATTTGTAGATGCAATAGATTAAACAAACGTTAAATAGTGAAAAACTTAAAGACTGTTATGCAATCGAAAGGGCATATTGCAACTTAATGACCCATTATTTCAATTTAATTCTGACCACTTTAATGACCTATTATAATTTATAATGTAATAAATACAAATACTAATGAAAGATAATTCATTTTTTTAAAGGTTTGAAGTAAGAAAATAAGAAAAAAATTCAAAACTATGAGAAAATAAATAAATAGTAGTAGAGGCCAATGAGGCATGCCACGTCAGCGAATTCATTTTCAGCTTTATTAATATATATAGATTCGTATAAAGCAATACCATTTGTGAGGCATCATGTCAACTGAAAATTTAATATCGTCTCTAAACGATCAAGTAGGGTGACAAAACTAGTTTAAACTCATTTAATTTGTCTAATTAGTGCAAATTTTAGTTTCTTCATTATTACAGACACTGTTACTTTTTTAAAATCATCAATTGTTATCATTAATGATTATTGTACTCTTTTTGTCCTAATTTATTTCCATTTTTTTTATTTTTAAGATTCAAATTATGTTAATTTTGATCAATATCTTGAAACATATTTTTTACATATTAATATAAAAAGAATTGCAACTTATGATTTTTTTTCAATGATTTTTATATTTAAATTTCAATTTTAAACATTATGTTGATCTAATTCGATTTAGCTTTAAAATTTAATCAAACTGATTCTCGATAAACCGAAAGTGTCACAAAAATTAACATAATTTTGTCTATCTATCTAATTCTTAAAAATAGAGATGATTTATTCAAGAAAACTATAACTTTTCTAATGAGGAATCAAATGAGATTATCAATTATAAAACAACTTTCCCATGTGAAGTTGTAAACAAAGAACAAAAAATTAATGAGGTCTATTGAACAAAAAAAATAGTGACTGCATATTTACAAATTATTGAACAGTTATATTAATCATGATATCTTAAAAGCACATTATAAAAAAATAAAAATATATAGTAAGAGTTGGGAGCAATAAGTAAGGAAAGAGATTTAGGTGAAATTTTGGGTCATGTTGAATTACAATTTACAACCCAATTTATTTAGCTTTATCTTAATTCATTTTATCTCGATCTAATTAATGAACTTTAGACAGAATTGAGGATTAGTCAATTTATTTCTTCCGCCCATTTTGATCTTTCCAAATTGTCTATTCGTATAAAAAAACAAAAAAAGAATTTCAAACTTCTTCTTTTTTTAAAACTTTTTTCCGATCAAATACCATTAAATAAAAGTTTTTCTTTCCATTTTTGCAACTATTGACAAACTTTTCTCATTGTGAGAAAATTATGAAAAATAATTCAATATCTCATTGACAATCCTTCAATTATACTTTAAGAAAAAAAACTCCTTTCTTAATTATGAACAATAGACCATCTGATCCCCCTTAATTATGTACAATAGATATCCCTCTCCCTCCTTCCCTCCCCGTTTATCCTATGCAATATCTATTTTATCCTTGACATTTTAATCTTTCATTTATGTAATATCTTTTATATAATATTTATTTTTATTAATCAAATATTTCTAAAAAATTTGTAAGCTCATTAACTTTATAAGTTAGAATATTATTATTTTTTGGCAATTTATCACAAAATTTAATGTTATTATTTATGCTTATTATATATATATATATATATCTTTCACAAAATTCCAAGCAAGAAATAGTTAGAAAATGATACAATATGAGATAACAACAAGTTATATAGATTACATAAGAACATTGAGTAACGTTTAATGCAGTCGAAAAGATGTAAAAAAGAAACATAATTAGAGTTGAGGTTCAATATAGAATCAGAGAAATAGGAGGTGTTCTGATGGAATCTCAACTCCAAATCACTCCCTCAAAACAAAGTGCTTACTCTTATCCTTTTTGCTAGACTAATATGACTACCCTAATTAGCGCTGATCATTTGTTAGATTTTTGTTAACTCCCTTGTCTTAGATTGACCTTCTAGCTTAAAACTAAACCAGTGGGTCATGGATATCTCTTACTTATAAAATGTGATAATTAAATTTTTAGCCTTTCTTCTATAATTATTGACCCCGCTTACTGAAAATTCTGCGTACGGGACTGTGAAGGCTGTGAAGACATCAGTTGTACCGCAAGGAAATGAACTGAGCAGATTCAGTGACCCCCCTGGTGATGCTTCCTTGGATGACCTGTTTCATCCATTGGAGAAGAACCTGGAGAATCGCGCTGCTGAAGTGTCTCTCTCTGCATCATCTTCACAAATTGCTCAAAACAATGCAATTGCCGAAACTGGAAAGAACGATTTGGCAACAAAGTTGAGAGCCACAATTGCTAAGAAACAAATGGAAAGTGAATCAGGACCACCAAATGGTGGTGATTTACTCAGTATCATGATGGGTGTGTTGAAGGAGGATGTAATAGACATGGATGGTTTAGTATGTGTGCTTATTCGTTTTTGCTTGATTTATGTATATTTTGTTTTACCTCACCGTCTTTCTCCCTTATTTTCTTATTTCTTTCTTTTTTGGATGCTTTTTCAGGGTTTTGATGATAAACTGCCGACAGAAAATTTGTTTCACCTTCAGGTACTATTAGACTAGTTTTCTTGACTTATTTTTGTGATGATGCCTTGATCTTTGATTTTATGAAAAGGTAAGGTAAATTTTATAAATGATTTCAGCACAGAGACTGCTGTTTTATCTGTTCTATATATCAGCAGGGCAACACCAAAAAAAAATAATTCAGCCTCAGCTATCCCTTTAGTGATTCTAAAACCTGTAGCACTTTTCACCCTCATTTACATATTCTAGTCCACACCAAAATCCAAACACAAATATACAATTTAGACTTATCTTGTGAATGGAGTTGACACTATCTTCAAAGCATTTTCTATTTCTCTCATTCCATATAATCCTCCATAATGCCATATGTAAGCAGGTATAGTATTTTCAACCAAAGAAAATTTCCTCTTCCTATCTCCCTTTCTGTACCAACCTCTCAAAAGGTCATCTGTTTTGCATTTCATATTCATAAAGAAATGCCACAATTGTGCAGTAACATGACAATGCAAAAACAAATGACATATACTCTCTGTTTGACTTTCACAGAGAAAACATTTGCTACTTAGGACAGCGCCCCTCTTTTGCAGATTCTCATGTGTGAATGAGCTTCTTACTCACTATCCATGTGAAGCAACCAACCTTTCTACAGTTTGCAAATTCTCAAAAAAAACTGCAACAGTTTGCAACCCCATTAATGGGATATACATGACTTCTATTCCAATTAATACAGAGTCCAGATATAGCTTGAAAGATCACCAAAATCAAACTTAGATGTTGTAGCTCTACCACCTCAGCATCACACATCACCAATGTGTCATAACTGTTGTTCTGGACTCTATTGTCAATAATGGAATATTTTAAAATTAAAAATTAGAAATTTACTTACAATATAAATACATGATCTTTTATATATTTGTTATAAAATATACCTCTATTTTTATTAATACTTTTATATTACCTAGATTGAAATATATTTCAAAAGTAATCATTACCTATTATTTTTACTTGTATAAATAAGTATTAGAACTTTGATTATTATTAAAGTATTAGCCTTTATTTTGCTAATCTAGATCTTTTTTATGATAGAACATATAAACTTATATACTCAATTACTATTTTTCACTTTTATCTTTTTATAGAGAAGAATAATATCTATTTTTCCATAGAAAATTTGTTATATAAAAATCATGATTTTAAAGAAATAAAAAAGAAAAAATAAATGTTGATAATGCAAACGGTGAAATGAGCATTTCAAAAAGTCAATTAGCATAAAGAGAAGAGAATGTCTATTATTCATAATTAAGGGGAGTTTGATCTTTAAAAAAAGTTGGAGTGTTAATGATTTTTATACATATTCTATATTATATAAGCCAACAAGGATAGGATCAACACTGCATCCCCCTATTGTACAAAAAACAAGGTGATTGTACTAAAAAAAGGATATTTAGGTACTTTAACTGCAATTGCAGATGTTCCAAATGAGTTAAGTAAATGGCAAACACATGTTATATTTGTGTCCACATTTTTCTTTCTTTACCTTCAGCTTCATCTTTTCTCATTCTTACTCTCTTCCTTTTCCAATCCTCACCATCTCTCTAAAATAAAATTTATGTAGAGAATTTCAAATCAATAAACCCAACAACTTTTAGATGCTTCAAAAGTCTAAGGTGATAGCAGAACAAATTCAAGAAGCAAAAATAGAATCGAGAAAGAGAGGAAGTAAACGTGAAAATAAATTTTCTTGACTGATACTTTTCAGTGTTTCTACTGCAGTCTTTATATAGCACAAAAACACACAGCAGATTTAAAACTAAAAATTAGAAACTATCCTACAAAGCTTTTTCCTAAAAATTCTATATTATATAAGCCAATAGGCTAGGACCAACACTGCATCACCCTATTGTACAAAAAACAAGGCGAATTGTACTAAAAAGAGGGTTATTTAGGTACTTTAACTGCAATTGCAGAGGTTCCAAATGAGTTAAGTAAATGGCAAACACGTGTTATATTTGTGTCCACATTTTTCTTTCTTTACCCTCTGCTTCATCTCTTCACATTCTTACTCTCTTCCTTTCTCAATCCTCACCATCTCTCTAAAACAAAATTTATGTAGAGTGTTTAAAATCAATAAACCCAACAACTATTAGATCCTTTGAAAGTCTAAGGTGATAGCAAAACAAATTCAAGAAGCAAAAATAGAATAGAGAAAGAGAGACAGTAAACGTGAAAAGAAATTTCCTTGATTGATACTTTTCAGTGTTGTTGTGCAGTCTTTATATAGCACAAAAACACACAACATACTTAAACAAAAAATTAGGAACTATCCTACAAAGCTTTTTCCTAAAAACTAGATGACAACCCACGTATAAAAATACTTCCTAAAGACTAGGACAAACCTATCAGATAAGAATTTTATTTTCTAACAACTCTTATTTTACCGATGAGACTCTTTTAAAACTAACACCCTCCTTTAAATTGAAAGTTCTCGTGCTTTAGCTTAACTTCAACTTCTTGAACTCTTCCATAGTGCCAATTCCAATCAACCTCCTCAAATTTTGGAAAGGAAACAACATGAGAGGTATGGTAAAGATATCTGCCAGTTGGTCTTCACTTCGGCAATATTCCAACTCTATAGTTCCTTCGTCGTTGAGATCTCGCAGAAAGTAATACTTCACGTCAATGTGCTTTCTCCTTCCATGTTGCACATAATTTTTTTATAACTTGATGGTAGAGTTGTTGTCGCAAAAAATTGTAGTTGCTCTTTCTTGTTTGAATTGTATTTCTTCAAAAAATCTTCTTAACCAAACAACTTGACAAGCACAAGCTGTAGAAGCAACAAATTCCGCTTCAGTACTCGATAAAGTGACAATTTTTTGCTTCCGGTAAGACCACGAAACAACCCCTGTACCTAGCAAAATAACATAGCCGAAAGTGCTCTTTCTGTCGTCTTGATCTCCTTCATAGTCGTTGTCCGTAAAGCCAATCAAATTTGATTGTTCTCCTTTCTGGTAGAAAATGCCAAAATCTTTCGTTCCTTGTAAGTAGTGAAGAATTCTCTTCGCAGCTAGAAAATGCATCTCTGTTGGACTCTCCATCTATCTACTTACAAGACTTACTGCATACATAGTGTCGAGTCTTGTGGCTTTGAGGTACATTATACTGCCCACAATTTGTTTGTAAAGAGTGCTATCCACCTTCGTTCCTCTCCCAACTTTGTTTAGTTTTAAGCCAAACTCAACTGGTGTGTTGGTGGGATTGCAGTTCAGCATCTTGAACCTATCTAAAATTTCTCGCACATACTTCTTTTGGAAAAAAATTATCCCATAATCAGATTGCACCACTTTTAATCCAAGAAAGTAATGCATATTACCAAGATCAAACATCTCGAACTCATCCATCAAAGACTTCTTGAATTCAACAAACATGGCACTATCATTCTCAGTATATATAAGATCATCAACATATAAGTATACAATAAGGATTTTCGCATCATTCCCAATCTTCACAAAAAGTGTATGCTCATATGGACACTTTTGAAAATCCATTTTCAGAAAATAAGCCTCAATGAGACTATACCAAGCTCGGGGGGCTTGTTTTAGTCCGTAAAGGGCCTTCTTTAAGCGATAAACTTTATTCTCATTTCCAACCTTAACATGAGGCTATTCGATAAATATCTCTTCCTCCAAATATCCGTGTATGAAAGCTGATTTGACTTCCAACTGGAAGATAGGCCATGAGTTTTGCACTGCCAATGCAATTACCATTCTGATGGTGTCATGCCTTGCAACTGGACCATAAACTTTAGTGTAGTCCACACCGTACTCTTGCTTGTATCCCTTAGCCACCAATCACACCTTATATTTGTCAATTTCACCATTTTCCTTTAGTTTCGTCTTGTAGACCCACTTGACATCAATGGTTTTCTACTTCTCAGGAAGATCAATAAGCTCCCAACTATCGTTCCTTTCAGTAGCTACAATTTCAGCATCCATCGCCTTTCTCCATTTTTCTTCTCTAACGGCACTCTTAAAAATTGTAGGGTCGCAGTCCGCAAACAATGCAAAATGAGTAATTGCATCATCATTTACCTCAATTCATGTTACATCATAGTTCGAAATTCATGCAGGCCTTTTACGAGAATGCCGAAGTGACTGAGCTGTTGAATCAATTTCTTCCAAAGCTGCTGGAAAAAATTTCCACTAGTTGTTGGTGTAATTTCAGCGGTTGTAGGAGCATAATCCTCTGAATTTCCAGGTATTAATGCTGGTTCTTCAACTTCATTCTCATATAGGACTGGGGTAGGCTGCTGCATATTCCAATCCCAAGTAGTTTCTTCAAAAAAAACATCTCGACTGATCAGAATTTTTTCCGTTTGTGGATTAAATAATTTATATGCCTTGGATGTTTCACTAACACCAAGAAATACACACTTTTCACTTTTATCATCGAGCTTCTTCATTTTCTCATCTAGGACATGTGCATACGTAATGCACCCAAAAATTCAAAAGTGATCTATAGTGGGCCTTATTCCACTCCACGCCTCCTCGGGAGTCATGTTCTTAATAGAAAATGTAGGGCTTCTGTTTAAGACGTGAATGCTCCAAGTTATCGCTTATGGCCAATAACTCTTTTTCACTCTTCCTTTTGCTAGCAAACTCCGAACCATATTGATGATGGTTCTATTTTAATTCCTCTCTGATACACGATTTTCTTGTGGTGTATAAGATGATGTAAGCTCTTTTATAATTCCATCAAATTCACAAAAATCATCAAAAACTTTAGAGCAATACTCTCCACCACAATCCATCCAAAGAGTCTTGATTTTCTTTCCTGTCTTATTTTCTACATGAACCTTGAAGCTTTCAGATGCTTTAAAAGCATCAGATTTTTCATGTAAAAAATAAACCCAAGTTTTTCAAGAAAAATCATCAGTAAACGTAATAAAGTATCGTTTACCTCCATTAGAAGCTGGTTTAATTGGGCCATAAATGTCCAAAAGTTCCAAAACATCATTGGCTCTCCACGACTTTGCTTTGGAAATTGAGAACGATGTTGTTTGTCAACAACACATTCCTCTCATACTTGGGACAAAATTGTAATTTCAGGAAGACCTATCACCATATTTTTTTGTTAGAGAACTTTTAATTCTCCAAAACCCAAGTGACCATATCTAAAATGCCACAACCATGACAGATCTCTTACTTCTGCTTTCAAACAACGGTGAATATTCTTTATCTTCAGCGGGAACAACCTGTTTGAACTCAATTTCACAACAGCAATAACCCGTCTAGTAGGATTATAAATCTTACATGCACCTTTCTCAATACTTATAACATATCCTTTTTCTTGCAATTGACCAACACTTAGCAGATTGCTTTTCAAAGTAGTAACATATAGCATATTTGAGATCGTTTCTTCAAAACCATTCTTGGTTCTAATCTTAATATCATCCTTTCCAATTGCACTCACAGTGGAAGAATCACCAAAACTAATTGTTGAACGAAAGTTTACATTTAAAAAGGAAAAAAGAAGACTTACTTCCACACATGTGATTACTGCAACCCGTATCCAAATACCAAATGTTTTGTTCAGGTTCCTTCTCTACTTGGACTGCCATCAACAATGTCTCAACTTCGTTACTTTCAGCAAAATTTGACTTCTCATACTTGTCATTAGGCAGCCTAGTATAACATTCAGACTTATAATGACCAAATTTATGACATCGATAGCATTCTACTTTGGATTTGTCAAAATTCCTTCCTCTGAAGATGACATCATTGGCTCTGAAATTTATGACAACGAGTATTAGTAGATGCCTTCAAAGCCTGCTCTTCAAAAGATGAACTACGGTTCAGTAGTTCATCTTTTGCTTATGTACCAATAAGGAACTTTGCAATTTGTCAAGCGATAACTAATCTATATTTTTTGACTCCTCAATGGAGCAAACGGCATAGTCATACTTCGGTGTTAGAGAGCGCAATATCTTTTCCACAATTGTGACATCAGTCATCTTTTCACCATGAAATCACATTGTGTTGCTTATCTCCATTGTTTTATAACAATAACTCGTTACAGACTCTTCTTCCTTCATCTGCAGAGTCTTAAAATCCCTTCTTAAGGCTTGAAGTTGTGCACACTTCACTCTTGTCACTGCCCGAAGCTACCCCCAAGACACGGACACGGGACCTAGGATCACGAGTGACCCTAAGTTAACCCTGCTAGCATATCATAATCATACTAAAGATAAACTAAAGTAAAGACATACTGTGCGGAAGCTAAATCATCATGTAAACTGAAATAATAGGGAATACCCATATACTATCTGAATAATTGAAAAGTGAGAGTTCAAAAACAACTGAAAAGTCAAACTCAAACACTAAAGCTAAAACTAACTATGTCTAAAGTAATCCTCTAAACTGACTAGAAGTACTGCGACATGCCCTAGTTAAATCTAGCAAAAACTGAAAACTAAAGACTAAAATGGAAAGATAACATGTCAATTGTTCTTGAAGAATGAGGACTCACCACTGATGTTGTTGAACTGAAGATCGGGATTCGATCTATGCGTGATCTGACTGCTGAGGACCTGAACCTACATCACGAGAAGATGTAGTGAAGAGTATGTGTCACTACTTGAAAGGTACTGAGCATGCAGTATAGAGTAAAGCTGAATAATAACATAACTGAACAAGCAATAAAGCAAGGATATAATTTGATCATGATAATGATACCGAAAATACTGAACATGGCTAAACTGAATGCAATGACCACGTTTATAGCATGCTGAGACTGAATAGTGAACTATACAGATAACATGGTCAATGCACTAAAATCTGACTGAACTGTAAGGGAGCTACTAATAATCGACATAAAACTACATGTGCTAAATGTGGAGTCTGATGTATATGCCCCATCGAGATGACCCAATATACGTTGCCAGAGGTATAGAGGCATGTTGGCGTGATCACTAAAATAATGTCCACAGAGGGGACTTACAACCTACGGGGCACGTAGTTCTGGGACTTGAGGGTGACTGATCCTAGTTCACTCGGTATTAAGTTTTTCCCAATTGATTAAGTAATTAACATTCTATGACTGAAATGTTGTAATACTGGATATCTCAAAATACTGGCATGCAACATTAATATCCTGATAATGGACATTCAAAAACTGAGGCATGTATTTTTGTGTCTGAAATATCTGACCTCGCATGTGTAATTCATGAACTAAAAAAACTACATAGCTAGGGTTCTGAATTCATGAAAGAATCTACACCAAAAGATACTGAATTCATGATAATCTGACTTGGATCATTCTAACAGCTAAAATCCAACAATTTCTAACATTCAAGAAACCCTAGGTCTAGATAATATTAGGGGAATCAAGATTCTAACTGAAATCTAGGGACATAATGGGCGAAAGGAACCCACTAGTGAAATCCCACATACTTGGTGACGAATTCCACGGAGAAATCTTTCGATTTTGCAGCTGAAACTGATTAAACCTACATCGTTCTTAAATTAGGGTTCTTGACTTTTTTCTCCTCTTTACGTTCTAGTTTTCTAAGTTTTGGTGAATGATCTAACTTAGGTAAGTTCTAGTTTGTTTACTAGGCTAAAACTGACCAAAACTACATAGTTTAGGGGTTAAACGACGTAGTTTAGGGGTCCAACGCATAAGGAAAAGACCAAAAGACCCCTGACTTAAAAGTTGTCAGGATCATCGATGGATAGGACCGACGAATCGTGGATCAACTGACGGTCAGTGCTGGTCAACTATCGATCGGCGACTGAGACTGGAATTTGGGGGTCTGACTTACGGCCCACGGACCGTGGCCTGATCTATGATTTGTAGGTCCCGACGTGAGTCGATAAATAGCCAAAATTTTGGGACTTTTCTGGGGAGGGCTTCAGGTGACCATCCATGGACCACCAACATGGATCGTGGGTCACCCTACGGTCCGTCGGTGGCACTTTTAGCTTCTGAAATCTGTAATCTAATATGTCTAGGATACGGGATGTTACATTATCTCCCCCTTGGGAACACTCGTCCTCGAATGAAGACTAAACTTGCTGAAATGGAGGGAGAAAACTGCACCCCTATCGCTAAACATTTGAAACTAATTTCTAACTGAACTAAGTTCCAGTAGTATGCAGATAAACTGAAAATGCAAGTACAACCTGAAGGAACATGATGCTAAGACTAAAACTGCGCCTGAATGACTGAAAAACTGAAGAGGAACTATTACCTCAAGCTGAAGTGGAATCGGAAGGAAAGAGGTGAGGATGCTTGGCCTTTATGGCTGCTTCTGCCTCCCAAGTAGGTACCTCTACGTACTGACTCCTCCATAAAACCTTGACTGAAGCGACTTCTTTGTTTCTCAACCTTCGAACCGATTTCAACTGGTACCTCTTCATAAGTGAGACTATCATTCACCGCCATGCTTTCTAAAGGTACTATAGATGCTGGATCACCCATACACTTCTTCAACAATGAAGTGTGAAAAACTGGATACACTGTTGCTAGTTCTGTTGGCAACTCTAACTCATAAACCACTTTACCAACCCTTTTCAAGATCTTGTAAGGGCCTACATATCTAGGACTGAGCTTCCCCTTTCTACCAAATCTCATCACTCCCTTCATAAGCGACACTTTCAGGAAAACCCAATCATCAACTAGGAACTCTAATTCCCTTCTCCTTACATCCGCATAAGACTTCTAGCAACTCTGGGCTGTCTTGAGGCTATCTTTAATGAGTTGTACTTTCTCTATAACGTCATGAACTGAATCTAGCCCTATTAAGGCTGCTTCACATACTTCAAACCAATCAATTAGAGATCTACATCTATGCCCATACAATACCTTATAAGGGGTCATCTGAAGCTGGAATGGTAACTATTATTGTAGGCGAACTCTATAAGAGAAAGGTGATTATCCCAACTACCCTTGAAATTGATCACCCAAGCTCTCAACATGTCCTCTAAGGTCTGAATGGTACGCTCTACCTGCCCATCTGTCTGCAGATGAAATGATATGCTAAGATTAACTTGGGTACCAAGACCTTTCTGAAATGACTTCCAGAAATGAGAGGTAACTTGGCGTAGTCCTTCACCGAATCTGTATTCTTGACCGCCAAAAAACGTGCAGACTTAGTAACTCTATGAACTATCACCCAAATGGAGTCGTGTTGTCTGCGAGTACGAGGTAAACCTGTGATGAAGTCCATGTTGATCACTTCCCACTTCCAAGTAGGAATGTCGATCTCTTGAGTCATACCTCCTGGTTTCTGATGTTCTACCTTGACTTGCTGACAATTGGGGCACTTAGCGACAAAATCCGCTATATCCCTTTTCATTCTATTCCACCAAAAGACTTCTCATAGATCACGATACATTTTAGTGGCGCCTGGATGAATAGAATATCTGGATTTATGGGCTTCTGCAAGAATCTGCTGTCTCAACTCACCCACCTTAGGAACACATAATCAACCCTGATAGCGAAGCACACCATATCCCCCTTGGGAGAAATCCTCAACTCTCTGCTGATGCTAATGGACTGCACCTTTTAGTTGAAGCAATAGCGGTTCACTGTCTTGATTTTCCTTAACCTACACTACCAATGATGATTCTGACCCATTCTGAACTATTAGACCACCATCTAATATACTCATAAGACGAACTCCTAAGCGAACAAGTCTGTGGACATATTTTGCTAGTTCATTTCTTTCTTACTCAACATGTGCTACACTACCCATCAATAGTCTACTAAGACCATCTGCTACTACATTGGCCTTACCAGGATGGTAATGCACACTCATATCATAATCCTTGAGAAACTCAAGGCATCTCCTCTGGCGAAGATTCAACTCTTTCTAGGTGAACACACACTGAAGGCTCTTATGGTCTGCGAACACATCTATCTGATCACCATACAAGTAATGTCTCCAAATTTTAAGTGCAAACATCACTGCTGCAAGCTCGAGGTTATGAGTTGGATAGTTCTTCTCATGCACCTTAAGTTGTCTAGAAGCATATGTTATAACCTTACCTTGCTGCATCGACACACAACCTAGGAAAATTCTAGATGCATCACAATAGATAACATAACCATCTAAACCCTCTGGTAGAGTAAAAAATAGGAGTTGTAGTCAACCTAATTTTTAGTTCTGCGAAGCTTTTCTCACAATCATCTGACCACTGAAACTTAACATTTTTCTAAGTCAACTTAGTCAATGGAGAGGCTATGGATGAATCCTTCCACGAACCTTCTGTAATTGCCAGCCAAACCCAAGAAGCT
This sequence comes from Solanum tuberosum, assembly GCF_000226075.1. NCBI lineage: Eukaryota > Viridiplantae > Streptophyta > Magnoliopsida > Solanales > Solanaceae > Solanum > Solanum tuberosum. Next base: position 183,606 of record NW_006239097.1, on the reverse strand, counting down.
TCTGATGTTTGTAGGAGAGGTAGGTCTGGTCCATTGTTTCACTGGTTCTATCTTTTGAGAATCCACTCGAATCCCTTCGCTAGACACTACATGCCCAAAGAAAGCAACTGACTGCAACCAAAACTCACATTTTCTAAACTTAGTGAATAACTGGCGATCTTTGAGAGTCTGCAGGACAACCCTCAAATGATTCGCATGTTCTTCCTCATTCCTAGAGTAAATGAGGATATCATTAATAAAGACGATAACAAACAAGTCCAAGTACTGCTTGAACACTATGTTCATCAAATCCATGAAAGTTGCATAAGTATTGGTTAGTCCAAATAACATAACTACAAATTTATAACGACTATACCAAGTTTTAAAGGCTGTTTTCGGGATGTCACTGTCTCTGACTTTGAGCCGATGATAACCGGATCTGAGTTCTATCTTTGAGAAATGACTAGCACCCTGAAGTTGGTAAAAAAAGTCATCAATCCTGGGGATGTGATACTTATTCTTAATTGTGACCTTGTTCAACTGTCTACAATCGATGCACATCCTGAGAGAACCATATTTCTTCTTTACAAACAACATTGGTGCACCCCATGGGGAAATACTGGGTCTGATGAAGCCCTTATCTAGAAGGTCTTTCAACTGCTCTTTCAATTCCTTAAGCTCAACTGGAGCCATTCTGTAGGGAGGAGTAGAAAAAGGCTGGGTATCTGAAAAGAGATCAATTCCAAAGTCGATTTCCCTTTCAGGAGGAACTCCAGGAAGATCTTTTGGAAACACTTCTGGGAACTCATTGACTACTAGAACTAACTCAAGAGTTGGGGTTTTGGAGCTTGAATCCTTAACCCGAACTAAATTATAGAGACAACCCTTAGAGATCAGTTTTACGGCCTTAAGGTAAGAAATAAATTGACCCATTGGCAATAATCTACTACCTTTCCATCCTAAGATTGGTTCATCTAGAAACTGAAAATAAACAATCCTAGTTCTACAATCGACTGAGGCGTAACAGGAATGTAACCAATCCATGCCTAGAATGATATCAAAGTCTACCATTTCTAACTTTACAAGATCTGATGAGGTGACTTTTTGGGAGACTGTGACAGGGCAATTTCTGTATACCCGTTTAGCTATAACTGGGTCACCTACTGGAGTAGAGACTGAGAAGGGTTTTGAAAGAGTTTCGGGACTAACATTGAAGTTGACTGCTATATAAAGAGTTATAAAGGAAATAGTAGCCCCTGGATCTATCAAAGCATAAACATCTAGATTAAAGACTCGTAACGTACCAGTGACCATATCAGGAGAATCTTCCTGATCCTGGCGATCCTGAAGAGCATACAACCGATTTTGGCGTTGTTTGCCATCTGTACCAGATGAGTTACCTTGCTAAGTTAGGAGACCTGCCAGTGCTGCTGAAGTTGTGGACTAAGATCTATTATTATTTCCCCCCTGACCCTATTTAGAAGGGTAATCTTTCAACCTGTGACCAAACTGACCATACCCAAAGCATCCTTCATTTCCTGCAAGGCACTCGCCCGGATGGTTCTTACCACACTTAGGACAAGCTGGGTAGGTTCTGGTGCCTGAACCACTACCTTGAGACTTAAAGCCTGTTGCCCTACCTTTCTGATTATTTCGGAACTTAAATGATGGAACACTAGCCGATGAAGGTGCTGGAGCTGAAGACTTTTGCTGAAACTGCGAGCAATTTTCACCACCTAATTTCTGTTAAGAATAGTCATAGTTTCCTGTCCTAGCCTTCTTGTTCTCCTTAGCCTGTTCCCTAAGCTTATCACCCTCAACCTATTGATCATGAGTCATGAGCCTAGACATGTTCATATTTTCCAGCAACATAGCATTCCTACACTCTGTTTTCACAAAGTATGACACTCCATACAGAAACTTGTTCATTTCAGCATTGGAATCGGCAACCATGTGAGGAGCATACCTGGAGAGTTGGGTGAACTTGAGTCCATACTCGTGGACTGTCATAGAACCCTGCCTAAAATTCATAAACTCCTAAACTTTGGCCTCCCTCAACTTTCTTGGGAAGAACCTGTCCAAAAAGGTCTCACTAAAGCATTTCCAAGTGATAGGAGCTGCATCTGTACCCCTCCCCTGTTCTTTTTCCACTGAGTATACCAGATATGAGCTACATTCTTAAGTTGGTAAGATGTCAACTCAACCTGATCATTCCCAGTTACCTGCATCACTCCAAAGATCTTCTTGACCTCATAAATGAAGTTTTGGGGATCTTCCCCAATCTGTGATCCTAAGAACTAAGGCAGATTCATCCTAACAAAATCTCGAACTCTAGCTGCAGCTGACCCAACATTAGCATTTGTTAGAACTGGAACCTGCTTATTGTTCTGGTTGGTCACACTCTGAGCCAACAATTGGATAGTGTTCCAAATTTTAGCATTCAAAACTTCCTGATCTGGGACAAGAGGAGCTGCGTTTGCATTCCTGGCATTCATATTCCTTGCGTAAGCTCTACAAGGAGGCATGATCTGAAACACATAACGAAGGATTAGAATGAGAAATTGGATCATACCTCATGCACGATAAGAGTAGCAAGAAAATGAAGTTTACCTAAGACATTTTGTACCCTCCTTCTCATTAGATGTGGTGCACTTCACACCCATGAAAAGGACTCTACTTAGTGTGGCTTTTTAGACATCCTAGGACACTTAAACCTAATGCTCTGATACCAAGTTTGTCACGCCCCGAAGCTACCCTAGACCGCGGACACGGGACCTAGGATCACGAGTGACCCCAAGTTAACCCTACTGGCATATCATAAACATACTAAAGATAAACTGAAGTAAAGAAATATTGTGCAGAAGATAAATCATCATGTAAACTGAAATGATGGGGAATACCCATATACTATCTGAATAATTGAAAAGTGAGAGTTCAAAAACAACTGAAAAGTCAAACTCAAACACTAAAGCTGAAACTAACTATGTCTGAAATAAGTCTCTAAATTGACTAGAAGTACTGGGACATGCCCCAGTTAAATCTAGCAAAAGCTGAAAACTAAAGACTAAAATGGAAATATAACATGTCAACTGTCCTCGAAGAATGAGAAGTCACCACTGATGATGTTGAACTGAAGATCGGGATCCAATCTATGCGTGATCTGACTGCTGAGGAATTAAACCTACATCACGAGAAGATGTAGTGCAGAGTATGCGTCAGTACTTGAAAGGTACTGAGCATGCAGGATAGAGTAAAGCTAAATAATAACATAACTGAACAAGCAACAAAGCAAGGATATAATCTGATCATGATAAGGATACTGGAAATACTGAACATGGCTAAATTGAATGCAATGACCAAGTTTATAACATGCTGAGACTGAATAGTGAACTATACAGATAACATGGTCAATGCAATAGAATCTGACTGAACTGTAAGGGAGCTACTAATAAGCGACATAAAACCACATGAGCTAAATGTGGAGTCTGATGTATACACCCTATCGATAGGACCCAATATACCCTGCCAGAGGTATAGAGGCATGCTGGCGTGACCACTAAAATGATGCCCACATAGGGGACTTACAACCTACGGGATACGTACTTTTGGGATTTGAGGGTGACTGACCCTAGTCCACTCGGTATTAAGCTTCTCCTAATTGATTAAGTAATTAACATTCTATTACTGAAATGTTGTAATACTGGAAAGCTCAAAATATTGGCATACAACTGAGAATGCAACATTAATATACTGATAATGGACATTCAAAAACTGCGGCATGCATGTATATATATAAAATATCTGACCTAGTATATGTAATTCATGAACTAAAAGAACTACATAGCTAGGGTTCTGAATTCATGAAAGAATCTACACCAAAACATACTAAATTCATGATAATCTGACTTGGATCAATGAAACAGCTAAAACCCAACAGTTTCTAACATTCAAGAAACCCTAGGTCTAGATAATATTAAGGGATTCAAGATTCTGATTGAAATCTAGGGACCTAATGGGCGAAAGGAACCCACTAGTTAAATCTCACATACCTAGTGACGAATTTCACGGAGAAATCTTTCGATTTCGCGGCTGAAACTGATGAAACCTACATCGTTCTTGAATTAGGGTTCTTGACTTCTTTTTCCTCTTTACGTTTTAGTTTTCTAAGTTTTGGTGAATGATCTAATTTAGGTAAGTTCTAGTTTGTTTGCTAGGCTAAAACTGACCAAAACTATGTAGTTTAGGGGTTAAACGACATAGTTTAGGGGTCCAACGCATAAGGAAAAGACCAAAAAACCCCTGACTTAAAAGTTGTTGGGGTCACCGATAGACAGGACCGACGGATCGTGGATCAACCGAAGGTCCGTGCTGGTCTACCATCGATCGGCGACTGAGACTGGAATTTGGGGGTCTGACCTATGGCCCTGGACCACGGACCGTGACCTGACCTACGGTCCGTAGGTCCCGGCGTGAGTCGACACTTAGCCAAAATTTTGGGACTTTTCTGGGGAGGCTTCAGGTGACCATCCACGACCACCAGCATGGATCATGGGTCACCCTACGGTCCGTAGGTGGTGCCCGTGGGTGGCACATGTAGCTTCTGAAATTTGCAATCTGGTCTTTCTAGGATACGGGATGTTACAACTCTAGTAGTACCTTGATACTTTTTCCTCATCGAATCCCAAATATCCTTAGAAGTTTCTTTGCAAAGAATAGTTTCTAGGATGGGAGGATCAATAGCCCGAAAGAGATAATTATTTGCCTTCAAATCTTTCAACTTTCTTGCTTCGAATTCCTTCTTTTGAGCATTCGTTAAAGCTTCGCCTTTCGCCGGAGGGCCGATTTCGTCCTCAATAATTGGCCAATACTCCTTTGACTGTATGAAGTTCTCCATCAGCACACTTCAATGGTCAGAGTGACCATCAAAATGCGGAATAGCTGCTTGAGCATAATTTCTCTCTAAAGCCATAAACTAGAAATATTTCTCTCTATTTTTTTTTCTTTTTGGATCTAACATGGCTCTGATGCCACTGTTAGTAAAACATATTCAAAAAGCAAAAATAGAATAGAGAAAGAGAGGCAGTAAATGTGAAAAGAAATTTCCTCAACTGATACTTTTCAATGCTGCTACTGCAGTCTTGATAAAGCAAAAAAAAAAAACACAGTAAACTTAAACTAAAAATTAGGAACAATCATCCAAAGCTTTTTCCTAAAAACTAGATAACAAACCACGGATAAAGCTAATTCCTAAAGATTAGGATAAACCTATCAGATAGGAAATTTATTTACTAACAGCTCTTATTTTACTAACGGGACTCTTTTAAAACTAACATAAGGTACTCTAAAGTTCTCAATTTAGTGTTATAGCTCTCAATCTCTCCCAACAAACGGGTGAGATTTTTAGTCTTTTTCTGTATCTTTAACTACAATCGAAGATTTATTATTAATATTTGTGTTAATGGTAAAATTCTTGATTTTATCCTTTAAGGATTTTAGTTGTACTATGTAACACCTCGCTAATTAAAAGAACTAGAAAGACTTAAAATTAGAAAGGAACCATTTTTTGAAATAATCAAATTTGGAAAGTTTGACAAAGTTAGGTTAAGTATGAGTTTTGGGGTCAACTTCAAACGACAATAACTCCTAGCTCAGGATGAGTACTTAGGTGTGATACAAGATACATTAGGAAAGATCTTTGAATTATATTTCCAACGCCACCGAGTTTGATCAATTTCGAGTTCGTATGAGGGAGATATGCCCATTTGAAGTTGGGCTATCTAGATAAGAAAGTCAAAACCGGATTTTAGAAGCGTATTATGGTCTTTTCAATACCCAATTATTTATATTCGTTTTTGGTAATTAAGTTGGGGTCTAAACTGATTGGATTTAGTTTACGCTATTGAAAATAAGTTTGGGTTGTGAGAGAAGAGAAAAGAGAAGAAGTAAGGAATCGCCAAGTTCTTGAAGATTTACTTGTGGATTTCGCCAAGGGGTGATCCTTACTAGGTATGTGAAATCACATAGCGTTGGGTTAGTTCACCCACGTGTCAATCATGATTTTAATCAGCGAAATTGTGTTCTTGAAAGTATAGAAATAGAGTTCTTGTTGGATTTGTTGAAGTTTCTATTGGGTTCTTGATTGTTGAAGTTGTTGAGAAGTTCTTCATTTAAATTCATGAAATTAGATGTCATTTTGAGTAGATTCTTGCATATTTTGGTGATGTATTCGAATCTAAGTGTTTGGGGAAGGAACCAATTGAATCTAGAGTGTTTAGAGTTGAAAAACGAGCAACAAAAATCGGGATTTGATTTCTACCCTTTCCCACTTCTTTCCGTACTAGTTCCCTTGAAACGTACCCATATTTCCTAGTTGATTTCTACACTCTAAGGTACGTCTAAAAATATGAAATCATCCATAACATGATATCATGAGCCTTGAATCTATAATTCAATTCAAGGAAGGTTAAAAGTCAAGTCAAGAGAAGTTCATAGAGTTTCCCAAGAGTCTTTTACAAACTTTTTAACTTTGTTTTAAGATTTGAGTTTTGAGTTGAGTAAAGAGTGAAGAGTGAAGTTCATTTCTTCAAAGAGTATATGGGGACTATGTATTCCCAAAGAGTTTAAAATGTTTTCACATTTAAATAAGAAAGGAAACTAAGATTTTTCAGAGGAACCATGAGCCAGTTTTCAGTAAAGAGTAAATGCTTTCGCAATTAAGCAAAAGAGGAAACTTTGATTTCCAAGAAAAAGCCTTTGAGCTAAGTTTTGAGCAATTTTCTCAAACCACGAAAAGAAGTAATGTTTTTAAAACATAAAAGCTAGTATTATATTTTGGAAATAGTATTGAGCACTGATATGAGAGAGAGTTCAGACAACTCTTAGCCCCCATAAACCATGTAGCCATCATGGGTAGAAAAAGGTCATACTTTTTAGATTATTCCTTAGTAATTTTTTGCATAGACTAGTGGATCAACTTAGTAGTCAGGTTCTATATCCTCGGTAAGGTATAGAACAGCTCTGGCAGCATGTGGAAAAATGATGTATCACCCAATAGCTCTTAAGTGATGGTTGTTGGTTAGAGAAACTCCTACAGAAGTATTTTGTATTATTATATACACAGATTTACTTGTATTTGTATATAAATCCAGAGTTTATATTGTATCTTTGTATACATACAGAGTTACTATTGTATTTCTAAATACACAGAGTTGTTATCCACATTTTAAAAGCTTTTCTCTATACGACATTCATATTATTGCTTTATATTAAAATGACTTAAGTTGAGTTGAGCCCAGGTATGTTTTTTCAGTTCCTTTCAAGTTTATGTCTTGTTTTAGAATACCCCTCGCATGCTCGTACATTCAATGTGCTAATGCCATTTGGCATGCATCGTTGTTATGATGCATATACAGGTAACCAGGATCAGCATCCAACGCTTCGTTCATCCAGTTGAACATTTAGAGTCTTGTGATGAGCCTCCTTGCTTTTCGAAGGATCCCTATTTACATTGCTCTAGTAGTTTTCAGTTGTTAGGATAATTGGAGGTCTTGTCCCGACATCCCTCATAGTTTTAGAGGCTTCATAGATAGACAACTAGTTAGTTCATTTGTCACAATTTTGTAATTGACTTATGTTTTGAAACTTTAGTTGCCATCTTTGCTAGTTGAATGTTTCCTTTAACACATTCTAAGTTTATTTCATAAGTTCATCATTTGAGACTATTTTCTTGTGTTTAAGTCTTTCGCTGAGTAGTAAGTCAGGCCAAGGGTTCGCTTGGGGCCACTAATGGTTCTCGAGTGCCAGTCCCGCCCAAGGTGTAGGCTCGGGGTGTGACAAACTTGGTATGAGAACACAGAGTTCAAGAGTCCTAGGGAGTCTATGAAGTCGTGTCTGTAGAGTCCTATTTATCGATATGAAGCGCGCCATATCTATAACTAGGAGACTGCGACACTTAGGAACTATCTCACTTATTTCATATTCATTTCGTGCGATAGAGTGTATCTCTATAAAAGTTTCTTCCTAACTCGTGCTTGTCCGTGTATTTAAGATCATGCCTCCACGAAGAGTTGTCAGAGGACATCCGGCTAGAAGAAATGTTGAACCACAGGAACAAGGGGTACCTAATGCACCAGAAGTGCAACCCCAAGGAGAGGTCACCAATGTTGAGTTTTGTGAAGCCATCCGGATGTTAAGCCAAGTTGTGACCAACCAAGCTGGGCAACATAGAGAGAATTGACAGGAAGTGGCTGATACTTCAAGGATCCGTGAGTTCTTAAGGATGAATCCTCTAAGCTTCACTGGTTCAAGTGTCACAGAAGATCCAGAAAACTTTGTTGAAGAGCTTCAAAAGGTTTTTAAGATCATACATGTTCTGGCGCTGAGAGGATAGAACTAGTTGTATACCAAATGAAGGGTGTCTCTAGGATCTGGTTTTATTAATGGAAGAAGAACCGAGCTGAGGGTGAACCACCCATGAGTTGGGCTTGTTTTGAAGAGGCCTTCTTGGGGCATTTCTTCTCTCGAGAACTGAGAGAAGCAAAGGTACGAAAGTTTCTCATTCTTAAGCAGGATTATTTGAGTGTTCATGAGTACAGTCTGAAGTTCACACAACTTTCCCGCTATGCTCCGGAGATGGTTACTGACATGAGGAGCAGGATGAGTTTATTTATTGCTGGGTTGTCTCGCCTGTCAAGTAAGGAAGGTAAGGCAACTATGCTGATATGGGATATGGACATAGTAAGGCTAATGATCCATGTGCAACAAGTTGAGGAGGACAAGCTGAGGGATAAATAAGAGTTTAAGAATAAGAGGGCTAAAACATTAGGGAATAAGTGCGGGCAGCGGAAGAGTAATGCGAACTGGTCATCCTTCCAATTGAAACAAAAAGGACCTGCTCCATCATCTGCTAATGCACCTGCACCAAGGAACAAAGGTGAGTACAATAGTCAGAATTCCCAGAATTTCAGAACTAGACCTGCACATTCTCAAGGTAGTGTGGCACAACGGGGTAGTAAGCCTCTTGCATGTGCTAAGTGTGGTAAGAGCTACTCAGGGATGTGTCATTATGACTCCACTGGTTGTTTCAAGTGTGGCCAAAACGGTTATTTTATGAGAGGGTGTCCAAAGAACAGGTAAGGGAATTGTAATGCGGGCAATAGAGCCCAGTCTTCTTCGATTTCTCCACCAGACAAAGCTACATCTAGAGGAGCTACTTCAAGGGCAAAATGGAGTAGGAAACCGTCTTTATGCTATCACCAGTCGCTAAGAGCAAGAGGATTCGCCAGATGTTGTCGCTTGTATGATCCATGTCTTCAACTTTGATGTTTATGCTTTGTTAGATCCAAGAGTGAGTTTATCATTTGTAACTCCTTATGTTGCGATGAATTTTGATGTTTTTCCTGAAAATTTTTTTGAGCCCTTCAGTGTTGCTAAACCTATTGGTGAGTCTATTCTAGCAGAGAGAGTCTATCGTGATTGTACTATTTTCGTCAATCACAAGAGCACCGTGGCTGACTTAGTTGAGTTAGATATGGTAGATTTGATGTCATTCTTGGTATGGACTAGCTTCATGCCTATTATGCCTCAGTTGATTGTAGAACTCGAGTTGTAAAGTTCCAGTTTCCTAATGAGCCAGTTATAGAGTAGAAGAGTAATTCAGCAGTGCCTAAGGGTCATTTTATTTCGTACCTTAAAGCAAGAAAGTTAGTTTCCAAGGGGTGTGTCTATCATTTAGTCCGAGTTAATGACTCTAGTGTTGAGATACCTCTTATTCAGTCAGTTCCAGTAGTAAAAGAGTTTCCAGAAGTCTTTCCAGATGATCTTCCCAGAGTCCCTCTTGAGAGAGAAGTAGATTTCGGTACATATATTCTTCCTAATACTCATCCTATATCTATTTTTCCATATAGAATGGCACCAGCAGATTGAAAGAGTTAAAGGAGCAGTTGAAACATCTCTTAGAGAAAGGTCTTATTTGACCAAGTGTCTCACCTTGGGGCGCTGTGGTCTTGTTTGTGAGGAAGAAGGATGGTTCTCTTAGGATATGTATAGATTATCGTTAGTTGAACAAGGTTACCATCAAGAATAAGTATCCTCTTCCGAGAATTGATGATTTTTTTTATCAGCTTCAGGGTGCCACCTACTTCTCTAAGATAGACCTCAGATCTTGCTACCATCAATTAAGAGTACGGGAATGTGATATTCCAAAGATAGCTTTTAGGACCTGTTATGGTCATTATGAGTTTCTGGTCGTGTCGTTCGATTTAACTAATGCACCTGCATCGTTCATCGACCTTAAGAATAGAGTATTCAAGCCTTATTTAAATATGTTTGTTATCATGTTCATTGATGACATTCTAATCTATTTGAGGAATAAGGAAGATCATGCTAGTCATCTCAGGATAGTTTTCTAAACTCTAAAGGATAGAGAGTTGTATGCCAAGTTCTCTGAGTGTGAGTTTTTGCTGGAGTTTGTGGTATTCTTAGCCCACATTGTTTCTGGTGATGGAATTAAAGTTGATACCCAGAAGATAGAGGCAGTGCAAAATTGGCCTAGACCCACATCTCCAACTGATAGTAGGAGTTTCTTGGGGTTTCTGGATATTATAGAAGGTTTGTAGAGGGGTTCTCATCTATTTTCTCCCCTTTGACCAAGTTGGCTCAGAAAACAGTGAAGATTTAATGGTCTGATGCTTATGAGAAAGACTTTCAGGAATTGAAAAAGAGGTTGACTACTACCCCAGTATTGACCTTACCAGAAGGTACGCAAGGTTTTGTTGTATATTGTGATGCGTCTAAAGTTGGTTTGGGTTGTGTGTTAATGCAGAATGGCAAAGTTATAGCTTATGCTATAAGACAATTGAAAGTTCATGAGAAGAACTACCCAACCCATGACTTAGAGTTGGCTGCCGTACTATTTGCTTTGAAAATATGATGTCATTATTTGTATGGTGTTCATGTAGATGTATTCACTGATCACAAGAGTCTTCAGTATGTGTTTAGTCAGAAAGAGTTTAATCTCAGACAAAGAAGGTGGTTAGAGTTACTCAAAAATTATGACATGAGTATTCTTTATCACCCATGTAAGGCTAATGTTGTTGTTGATGCTTTGAGTAGATTATCTATAGGTAGTACCGCCCATTTTTAAGGAGATAGGAAAGAGTTAGCAAGAGAGGTGCATAGACTTGTACGATTAGGAGTTCGACTAATGGATTACACAGAAGGAGGAGTAGTGGTGATGAATGGGGCTGAATCATCATTAGTGTCAGAAGTAAAAGTGAAGCAAGACAAAGATCCTATTTTGCTTGAATTGAAGGCAAATGTTCATCAGCAAAAAGTAATGGCTTTTGAACAAGGGGGAGATGGTGTATTGAGGTATCAAGGTAGATTATGTGTATTGAGGGTGAATGAACTCCAAGAGAGGATCATGGAGGAAGCTCATAGCTCCATATATTCTATACATCCAGGTTCCACAAAGATGTACCATTACTTGAGAGAGGTATATTAGTGGAGTAGCATGAAGAAAGGTATTGTTGAGTTCGTTGCTAAATGCCCGAATTGTCAACAAGTTAAGGTAGACCACCAAAAGCCCGATGGTTTGGCACATAATATAGAACTTTCGGAATGGAAGTGGGAGATGATCATATGGATTTCATCACAAGTTTACCAAGGTCTCGCAGGCAGCATGACTTTATTTAGGTGATTATTGATAGAATGACGAAATCAACCCACGTTTTACCGGTAGAGACTACCCATTCAACAAAAAATTATGCTAAGTTGTATATTCAAGAGGTAGTCAGACTTCATAGGGATTCAGTATCGATTATTTCAGATAGAGGAACACATTTTACTGCACAGTTTTAGAAGTCATTCCAAAAAGGCTTGGGTTTAAATATGAACTAAGTACTGTTTTTCATCCTCAGACAGATGGTCAAACAGAATGCACTATTCAAACTCTAGAAGATATGTTGAGGGCCTGTGTGATTGATTTCAAGGGTAATTGGGATGATCACCTACCTCTCATTGAGTTTGCTTATAACAACAGTTACCATTTTAGCATTCAGATGGCTCTTTATGAAGATCTTTATGCGAGAAGGTGTAAATCTCCAATTGGATGGTTTGAGGTTGGTGAATCTGGGTTGATAGGACCAGACTTAGTTCATCAAGCTATGGAGAAAGTGAAAGTTATTCAAGAGAGGTTGAAATCAGTGCAGAGTCGTCAGAAATCCTACACAGATGTTAGGAGAAGGGACTTAGAGTTTGAAGTAGATGATTGGGTTTACTTGAAAGTTTCACCCATGAAAGGTGTTATGAGATTTGGTAAGAAGGGGAAACTTATTCCCCGGTATGTTGGTCCTTACAGAACATCCAAAAGGATTGGTAATGTAGCTTATGAGTTGGAGCTACCACAAGAGTAAGCAGCGGTTCATCTGGTATTTTACACCTCGATGTTGAAGAAGTGCATGGGAGATCCTTCACTTATCATACCTACTGAAGATATTGGTATGAATGATAGATTATCATATGGGGAGATTATTGTTCAGATTCTAGATCACCAAGTTCGCAAGTTGAGAACTAAAGAAGTAGCATCAGTCAAAGTTCTGTAGAGAAATCAGTTTGTTGAGGAGACTACTAGGAAGCTGAGGTAGGATATGAAGAAGAGATACCCACATCTCTTAGAATCCGGAGAAGTTCCAAATTAAGGTACTAATCCTTTTCTTGGCTTTTATTTTAAGTTGGCATGTTGTTTTTACATTTTGCTTGTTGGGTGTTTGAACTAGGTGTTAGATGTTACGCCTTAGCCTACTAAGAGTATTCTCATTCAATGACGAATATTCTCAAGGGGGAGATATTGTAACACCTCGCTAATTGAAAGAACTAGAAAGATTTAGAATTAGAAAGGAACCATTTTTGGAAATAATCAAATTTGGAAAGTTTGACAAAGTTAAGCTAAGTATGAGTTTTAGGGTCAACATCAAACAACCATAACTCCTAGATCAGGATGATTTAGGTGTTCTATAAGATACCGTAGAAAATATCTTTGAATTATATTTCCAACGCCACCGAGTTTGATCAATTTCGAGTTCGTATGAGGGAGATATGCCTATTTGAAGTTGGGTTGTCTAGATAAGGAAAGTCAAGTCAACATCAAACAACCATAACTCCTAGATCAGGATGATTTAGGTGTTCTATAAGATACCGTAGAAAATATCTTTGAATTATATTTCCAACGCCACCGAGTTTGATCAATTTCGAGTTCGTATGAGGGAGATATGCTCATTTAAAGTTGGGTTGTCTAGATAATGAAAGTTAAAACCGGATTTTAGAAGGGTATTATGGTCTTTTCACTACCCAATTAATTAAATTCATTTTTTGTAATTAAGTTGGGGTCTAAACTGATTGGATTCAGCTTACGCTATTTAAAATAAGTTAGGGTTTTGAGAGAAGAGACAAGAAGAGGAGAAAAATGAAGAAGAAGCAAGGAATCGCCAAGTTCTTGAAGATTTGCTTGTAGATTTCGCCAAGGAGTGATCCTTACTAGGTATGTGAGATTACATAGCGTTGGGTTAGTTCACCCACGTGCCAATCATAATTTTATTCAGCGAAATTTTGTTCTTGAAAGTATAGAAATTGAGTTCTTGATGAATTTGTTGAAGTTTCTATTGGGTTCTTGATTGTCGAAGTTGTCGAGAAGTTCTTGATTTAAATTCATGAAATTAGATGCCGTTTTGAGTAGATTCTTACATATTTTGGTTATGTATTCGAATCTAAGTGTTTGGGGAAGGAACCAATTGAATCTAGAGTGTTTAGAGTTGAAAAACGAGCAAGGAAAATTGGGATTTTCTGGGCAAGGGTCTGGGATGCCGCGCCAGCCAGAGCACCCCACTTTATGTTCTGTAGTTTGGGTACTGGGGTGCCACGCCAACCACTGCCCCCCATCCCCTGTTCTGAAGCTTTTGGGTCTGGCGCCCCGCACCACTTAGAGCGCCAGAGACGCCAGGTTCTCTACCATTTCCCACTTCTTTCCGTACTAGTTCCCTTGAAACGTACCTATGTTTCCTAGTTGATTTCTACACTCTAAGGTATGTATAAACAACATTAAATCATCCATAACATGATATCATGAGCCTTGAATCCATAATTCAATTCAAGGAAGGTTAAGAGTCAAGTCAAGAGAAGTTCATAGAGTTTCCCAAGAGTCTTTTACAAACGTTTTAACTTTGTTTTAAGACTTGAGTTTTGAGTTGAGTAAAGAGTGAAGAGTGAAGTTCATTTTTTCAAATAGTATATGGGGACTATGTATTCCCAAAGAGTTTAAAATATTTTCACATTTAAATAAGAAAGGAAACTGAAGTTTCCAAAGGAGCCTTGAGCTAGTTTTCAGTAAAGAGTAACTGCTTTCACAATTAAGCAAGAGAAGAAACTTTGATTTCCAAGAAAAAGCCTTTGAGATAAGTTTTGAGAAATTATTTCAAACCACAAAAAGAAGTTATGTTTTTAAAACATAAGAGCTAGTATTATATTTTAGGAGTAGTATTGAGCACAGATATGGGGGAGAGTTCAGACAACTCTTAGCTCCCATAAACCATGTAGCCATCATGGGTAGAAAAAAGTCATACTTTTTATATGATTCCTTAGTGAATATTAGCAAAAACTAGTGGATCCACTTAGTAGTCAGGTTCTATACCCTCGGCAAGGTATAGGACGGCCCTGGCAACGTGAGGTAAAACATTGTATCATCACAATAGCTCTTAAGTTATGGTTGTCGGTTAGAGAAACTTCCACATAAGTATTTTGTATTATTATATACACAGAGTTAGTTGTATTTTTATATACATCCAGAGTTTATATTGTATATTTGCATACTTACAGAGTTACTATTTTATTTATAAATACACAGAGTTGTTATCCATGTTTTAAAAGCTTTTCTCTATACTGCATTCATATTATTGCTTTATATTGAAATAAGTTAAGTTGAGTTGAGCCCATGTATGTTCTTTCAGTTCCTTTCAAGCCTATGTCTTGTTTTAGTATTCCCCTTGCATGCTCGTACATTCAATATACTGATGCCATTTGGTTTGCATCATAACAATGATGCAGATACAGGTAATCAGGATCAGCATCCAACACTTCGTTGATCCAATTGCGCAAATAGAGTCTTGTGGTAAGCCTCCTTGCTTTCCGGAAGATCCCTATTTACATTGCTCTAGTATTTTTCAGTGGCTAGGATGATCGGGTGTCTTTTCCCGACATCCCTCCTACTTTTAGAGGCTTCATAGAAGACAGTTAGTTAGTTCATTTGCCACTATTTTGTTATTGGCTTATGTTTTGAGACTTGAGTTTCCATCTTGGCTAGTTGAATGTTTCCTTTAACACATTCTAAGTTTATTTCATGAGTTCATCATTTGAGACTATTTTCTTGTGTTTAAGTCTTCTGCTAAGTAGTAAGCCGGGTCAAGGGTTTGCTTGGGGCCAGCAATGGTTCTCGAGTGTCAGTCCCGCCCAGGGTGTAGGCTCGGGGTGTGACATACCTGATGTAGTTTTTGTTGGAAATTTCGATTCCAAATCTTTGTTAATCTTCTGATTTTTGATTAATTTTTTACTTGCATGTTCGTAATGGAGTTTGAGATCCCTCGAATTGCATTCATGAGTTTCGTTACTTTACTTTGATTATGATGCTAAGTTTCAAAATGGAGCCTATATATTCAAATTTGATTTTTGGAGTTTGTTTCCATTTATTATTCAATGAATATTAAGTTTTACCCATTATTTGAGATGCTTAAGGTCCATTTATGTTGAATTGAAGAAATTGTGAATTAGTTATGTGGCCTAAACTATTGTATGCTCATTATGGTGCCCATAACATTTTTCCTTTTGATATGGTAATTCCCATTGCCTGCCCTCCACCCTTTTTTTATTTTTTCTCGATTGATTTTATACTCGTTATTTCTGGATTTCTTCCAATGTTTGTGCCTTTTTTCTTTAGTTTTAGTTCTTTTACTCTTTCTGCTAGATATATACATGTATTTCATTTACAAGTTCAAACCTTTACAAAAAATCTTGTTAATTGGGTATTTCGGGTTTCTTGACATCGCAGGCCGAACTCGCCCATGAATCCTTGCAGAGGAAACTAGAAGAGAACTTGTTTGCAAGTTCTCAAGTTAGTTGTTGAATTGGACGCTTTAGTCAAAGTCGACATTTGAAACAGGTCAATCCACTTGTTTTTCCTCAAAATAATTTGTAATTGATACAGTTTCATTGAAGCTAAATTTATCAAAATATATGTTCCCTCTATTATATTTTTGCAAATTTTTTGATTGCTTGCAATGAAAATCGCTGAATTGATGACCAAACGATCAAATCCAATTAAAGAGAGGCTTTAATTTGTAATTTTCTCATAAACCTGATTAGCTTACATTAGAAATGTTTCACCATTTCCCCATATGTTTACACATTTAGGTATTTCTTATCTTGCTTAAAATATCACTATTGACACCGTCAACTTGCTTTAAGCCTTACACCTATTAAAATTAATCACCAATGATTTAACTTCGATGAAATTAGCATTTAAGTTCTCAATACTAAGTTTCTGCAATTATGGGCTCAAAACATAGTTGATTGTTTTTATTATTATTCACATATGTATTTAACATTTGTGTCAAACATATTGGATCCAATTGAACGCGTAGGAACTACATCAAGCTACCTCATTTCTTATACCAACCGATATTTAAGTAAATATATATGAATGAAATGGGTGATCCTCCAGATCTCTCTCACATCAAATGACAGTTCCGATTGAAGAAACCATAGCTGCACTATCCACATTTTCTCTAGAGTACTATGTCTATTAACACTGTTTTGAAAATTCAATTGTTTTCAGTAAGCATGTTTACCTAATTGATGAATTTCTTCCTCTGTCATTATAATTTCTGGATGATCAACCAGAAGTACAAAGCCCAGGGTTTTGGGTTTCAGCTGAAGAAGGTGCAACTATTAGTCCAATCGGTAACACATCGTTTTACATTTGCTTTAGGTTTCCAATTCTAATTCAGTGTTTTTCCCCCATTTGTTATTGTAGTTAGTAATTCAGTATCTTGTTTGATCTTCCGTTTTGGTTGCAAGCATAAATGAATTTGCCTTCAGTATTTATTTTTGATAAATAAGATCGCATTCAGTATTGTATTGTTAGTCTTATTATTATTTATGGATTTTCAAGTGATTTCTTGTGAATGTTCCTTGTAAGTCTTCTGTTACTCTACACGACCTAGATTTTACTTACTTTTCTTTTAAACTTATCCTAAGTGAACCAAGTTGCCTAACGTATTTCAATTGCGAAGTAAAGCCAGTAAAATAAGAACACAATATTTTACGTGAAACCACTCGGCTCACAAAGGTGTAAAAGCCAAGACCTGTTCCTCAACAAGATTTACCCCAACTTCACCAAATAAATGAGCCTCAACAACCAAAGAGATTACAAGAGTTAAGTAACCTAAAGATTAATCAACTAATATTTATTCTAGCACAAACCTCCAAGGTGTGTGTTCCAGTGTCTTCGAGTTGCCCTCAACTTGAAGACTAAGATCCTAGATTCAGTTTATAAATCACTGAACTATCAATACAATAAAATCACAAACACTAAGATACTTCCTAGAGTCTGTTTTTCAATGTTCTCCGTTCAGCAGTACCTTGAAAGTTAATCACATGATTCTTTATTGCTTTGTAAATGTGTAAGGAGTATGGACACATCTCCTTCTATTTATGCTTTTGCTATCAGAAGTCTTCTATTCCTTTTCTGACTCTTCTTTCGTTCAACAACTCTATTTCATTTAGAGTTTTACTTGCAATGAAACTCCTTTATGAAATAGAAGTCTTCCTTGAAAACCAACGTTTGAGATTACTTTGCCAACGTGTTCCTTGCATTTCGTCAATTATCAAAACAATGTTTATCCCAAAAAATTCCCCCTTTTTGATGATGACAAACATATGTCCATTTTATACATCCATCTTCGCTTTGCTATTTTGACCTATTAACATTTAAGCATGGAACACTTTGGACAAGACAGATTAGTTGTGGGTTATAAATACTGCATACCCTGTTCTTCCCCCATTTGGCATCATCGAAAATGGTTTCAAGATAAATAATAAGGATAGAAGCATTAAAATGATTAATACTGAATCTGCACCAAAATATGGCGATCAAAGTCATAACCAAATCAGCTAAAAACAGTGAGTAACATAGACAAAAGTACCAAGAGCTGAAATTAGTGTAGGAACAGCCAAAACAGAACATAGAATACAACCAAAGGGCATTAAACGTCTTAAAGTGAGAGCACACACAAAACATGATTCACAAAAATAGCATAGTCGAGCAGAGAGACAAAAGAGAAGAGAGCTTTCAAGGGACTAAGGAGGGATTTTGAGTGGATAGTAGGTTAGTTAAGTGGCGCACAGTGGCAATATTTGCATTTCTTTCCTGATCAAGTTCATTTTGGAGAACCACTACCTGAGCCTCCCAACTCTCCCTTTCTAATTGATGAGCAGTCGTCATAGCTGCTAGTTCATCTTCCTTCTCAGCAGGTTGATATTTCAATCGCTGAAGAGGGGAGTTCAGGCGCCTCATAGAAATAGGAAGAGTCATATGATTAACTCGACCTACCACATCCTTGACAGTTTGAGAGACCCACACCTGTACTGGCACATCAAAAGACTCAAAGATAGAAGCCATCCAGAACCCATAAGGAAATGCATGACCATTTTTATCCTGATTAAGAACCCTGTGCATGTGGTTGATAATCAGAGAGGGTAAATTTATAGGCACCTCAGTGTCCAATAACTCCATAAGGGTGAGATGAAGAAAGTTAGCATGCGTCCGTCGTTGCTTTCGTTGTAGGATAATCTTATGAACCACATCAAAGTAGAGCTTATGTAGCGGAGACATCTCATTCTTCTCAATGCAATTATGATGAGGCAGATTAGGCTTTGACAAGAACTTTCAACAGATACTTAGTGCAGACGAATTGGCAGGTAAAGAAGGTCATTCAAGCTTTACATAGTGATTCTACCCGGCAAAAGGAATCTCTAATATCCGAGCAACATCAGCAGGGACCAATTGAATAAGGGTGCTTCTCACAGTGGAGGTAAAAGATAGACCATCACTCTTCCTATTTATGTAGAATTCAGTTACCTCCCTCTTAGCCATCTTACGTTGGATATCACCCTGAAGAAAAAGAGCTGACCAACCTTGAGGCCCTGTTTTGGACAGTAACACAGCCATCTCAGGACCCCCAAATCCAATGACCACTCTTCCTTAAAGAACTGATTGTTGATGGAAGTAAATAATTCTCTCAAGCTGAGCGGAAGATGCTGAAGGATTGGACTGGGTTGGATTCTCAACATTCGATCCAGACAAGGAACACGATGAGGAAACAGGGGAAGCAACCTGTTTCTTTTTGGATGTCGACGTGAAATTTCTTGAGGATCAAACTATTGGGACAGATTTTGAAGAGGATTTCATGGCTTTTAGGGGTGGGCTTTGGCTTAGAGCAAGAAGATTTAGAAGCAATGTGTTTACCACGCCTAACCCTACTAAGAACGACATCATCATCAGAAATAACAATGTCAGGGGATGTAGGGAAAGTTCTTACAGAGGCACGGGTCCTTTTACTTGCTGCTAATGCAGAGGCCAGATCAATCTCGGCCTGATGACATTTCTGGCGAGTTTGTTGTACCCTAACACCAAAAATTGAGGGATTAGTTGTGGGTGAAGATGATTCAGACACAAGATTCTACACAAACTTTCTATTGAGAGCCCTAAGACGACGCTTACCCTTTGTAGGTACAAGATTAGCCAAAGGAATTTCCACAGAAGTATCTATACTCAAGGGGATAGGGGTAACCGAAGGTGCCATGAGAAAAAGTTCACTTGAACTAGGAAAAAAGTGATTACGACTTACAGAACTCCAATTTGCAGACCCATCTAGTGCGACCCTGAAAGTTGCATGTTCTCTCGATTCCCCCTTACTCGATGCTTCATGAAGAAGAACTAAAAGAAGGTCCGAAGAATGATTTTCCGCAATAGTTGGGCTGGATAGAGGACCATTTAGCGACACAACATGGGCTCCATCCTCAGACATCAAGATAATAGTTGACGGAGATGCTACGCTGACCAAGGCAAGAGAACTATCAGATGGCTTCATGATTTCAGTTTTTCCAAGGGATTTCGGTGAAGACGCCATATTTGAGGATTCAAGCTTTTGGTGAATATGGGTAATCAAGAAAAGTATTTGGGAAGAAGAGGAGGCTTTGAGAAGGTGAACAAACGAGAGGACTTGTGATATGATGGTGACAGCTTTCTGAGTGAAACAGAAAAAAGAGGGAGACGAAGGGTTTTTGGTTTTTGGCGGTTAGTATTAATGAGAGAGAAAAAATAAAAGAACCATGTTATTAATATGTATCAGCATGTGGTACTCTAAATTAAAAGCATTTTATACCTGAGGTGTGCTCTACGATTTGCTTAGCTAATTTGTACCTATATTTCATTGTTCAAAGTAACAAAAATCCATGAGAATTTATAAGAGCATATAAGGACAAAATTGATATACAAGTGAATGTATTTGATAGACTAGATAATTTATCACTTCATAGCCTAAACACTTATTTTTTCATATAGTGACAGTTTTCTATCCAATCATTGAGGGAGAGAAATTATGCAATCTTAATCATACCCAAGTCTAGTCTATTTTTCTCAAAGTGCTCTCTACTTAATGCTTTGGTAAAAATGTCAGCGATTTTTTCCTCAGTGGAGCAAAACATTATTGATATATGACTTTTTTCTACATTCTCGCAGAAAATGGTGTCTTACATCAATGTGTTTTGTTCGTTTATGTTGCACAGGATTCTTTGTTATATTAATAGCACTAGTATTATCACATAAAATAGGAGTCTGGCTAACATTTAAACCAAAATCCAACAGTTGTTGTTTGAGCCATAGCAATTGTGCACAACATGATCCAACCGCCACGTATTTAGCCTCAGCAGTGGACAAGGCTACATAATTTTGTTTCTTGGTGGACCAGGAAATCAAGCATGTTCCAAGGAAGTGAGCCATACCTGTGGTACTTTTCCTGTCGACCAAGTATCCAACATAGTCAGCATCTGCATAACCAACAAGATTGAAATTACTTTCTTTGAAGTACCAAAGTCCCAGATCAGTGGTTCCTTTGAGATACCTGAAAATTCTCTTGTATGACCATGGTCTAGTAGAAATT
The DNA here is from genome assembly GCF_000226075.1 of Solanum tuberosum. NCBI lineage: Eukaryota > Viridiplantae > Streptophyta > Magnoliopsida > Solanales > Solanaceae > Solanum > Solanum tuberosum. Next base: position 162,361 of record NW_006239097.1, on the reverse strand, counting down.
TAGATAGCCTTTCATACCATGCTCTTGGAGCTTGCTTCAGTCCATACAGAGCTTTGTCTAATTTATAAACATGATCAGGGAACTCAGGATTTTCAAACTCAGGTGGTTGTTTTACATATACCTCTTCTTTCAAATATCCATTCAAGAATGCACTTTTCACATATGGACTCTTTAAAAACAACAAATGCAATAAGTAATCGAATAGCTTCGAGTCTTGCTAGAGAGGCAAAAGTCTCATCATAGTTGATTCCATCTTCCTGATTGTACCCCTGAACCACCAACCTTGCCTTGTTTCTTATGACTGTTCCATTCTCATCTAGCTTGTTTCTATATACCTATTTAGTTCCAATCATTGTTCTCCCTTCTGGTGATGGAACAAATGTCATACCTTACTTCTCCCGAATTGATTGAGCTCCTCTTGCATTGCTTGTATCCAATCTTTATCAAGAAGAGCCTCATTCACCTTTTTGGGTTCAACCATGGACACAAAAGCTTGCAATGCACATAAGTTCTTTAGACCTAATCTGGTAGTGATTCCAAATGTTAAGTCTGCAAGAGCATTATCAATTGGATGCGATCATTGATACTTGTAGCTCTTTACATTCAGCCCTGAAGAGATCTCAGTAGTATCTACTGTATTTTGGTCATCAATGTGACCAGTATCTTGACTTATTGTTCCCCCTATCTGTGTGTTCTCTGATTGCTCACCTGAAGGATCAAGTTGCTTACCTTGTTCCTGCCTGTGTTCCCCAATTTCATTATCACCTTGCGTGTTAGTCTCAAACAAAGAGCTGTTTTTATCAAAAATAACATGCACACTCTCTTCAACACATTTTGTTCTTTTATTCAAAACCCTATATGCTTTACTATGTGGAGACTATCCTAGGAAGATTCCCTCATCACTCTTTGCATCAAATTTTCCCAGGTTATTTTTCCCATTATTATGAACAAAACATCTGCAACCAAAAGTCCTCAAGTGAGAGATATTTGGTTCTCTACCTTTGAGTAATTCATAGGGAGTCTTCTCTAAGATAGGATGAGTCATGCATCTATTGATAATGTAACAAGCAGTACTAATGGCCTCAGCCCAGAGATTCTTTTCAAGATTGTTGGCAATCATCATGGTTCTGGCCATATCTTCTAAAGTCCTATTTTTCCTTTCAACTACTCCATTTTGTTGAGGAGTCCTAGGAGCAGAAAAATTATGATCTATTCCATGAGATGAACAAAATTCTACAAATTTTGCATTTTCAAATTTTGTTCCATGATCAGACCTAATGAAAATCAAGGACAATTCTAGAGTTTTCTCCATTTTCTTGATAAAGATAGAAAAAACATCAAAGGATTCTTCTTTAGAAGGTAGGAATAGAGTCCAAGTGAATCTAGAAAAATCATCAATAATGACAAATACATACCTTTTGCTTCATCTGCTTCTTACCCCCATTGGTCCGCATAGGTCCATATGAATTAATTCAAGGCACTTGGTTGTACTTACCTAGTTCTTTGACTTGAAGGAGATCTCACTTGTTTCCCCCTTACACATGCACCACAAACTCTGTCATTTTTTAATTTGGTTTTAGGCAAGCCTATAACCATCTCTTTTTCTAACAGTTTGTTTATTTGATTCAAACTTGCATGGCCAAGTCTTTTGTCTCATAGTAAGGGATCATTAGCCATTGCACTGAGACACTTCAAATTTGTGCCAGGCATTCCCATGATGTCAGCTTTGTACACATTTCTATGTCTTTTAGCTGTTAAGATAAATTCCTTTGTATCCAGCTTTTCAACCCTGCAACCTTCAGAAGTAAAAGTTACTTTATTACCTTTGTCACATAGTTGAGAGATGTTGAACAAATTATGTTTTAGCCCATTCCATGGTACACTTCTTTCAGTGCTTTGGATTCAGACTTTCCAATCTTCCTAACTCCTACAATAGTACCTTTCTTTCCATCTCCAAATGAAACACTTTCCCCTTTTATTGCAGTGAGTGAAAGGAATTTATGTTTGTCTCCAGCCATATGTTTTGAACAAGAACTATCCATATACCAGTGCTTGCTTCCTTTCACTTTTACCTGCAAACATTTTAAAGGTTAGTTTTAGGAACCCAGACTAGCTTGGGTCTTTTCCAATGATTGAAGGGGTGAATAAGATTTCTTTTTGCCCAATTTGGCAGCCAACTTTTGTTCCTGTTTTCCTGATTGGTATTAAAATAGTTGTTAGTTGCTAAATCAACACTCTTATTCCTAGATTTGTTGGCTACAGGACGTTGAGTGTTTGGATGCCCCAGTTTGCCACAAATATAGCATAAGTCTGTTGTAATAGCCTTATCTTTATAAAAAACAATGCCAGCTTTCTCATTGTGATTTCTCTCACTCAGGTGATTAACTATTCTGGATGACTGAGTCCATCTATTTGCCTTATCAAGATCCATTTTTATCTGAGAAATTTCTATATTTAGTTTTCTCACCTTTTCTTTTTCAGAAAAATAATCATTCTTGCATTTTTCCAGATCATTTTCCAATTTTTTCTTCAGTTTCACTCATTTCTTCTTTTCCTTTTCCAGTTACAGACATCTTTAAAATTTTAGATTTTAGATCTAGATTAAAAGACTCAAGTTTTTCAACCTGTTTCTTTAGACGTTGTTTTGTTCATCAATTATAGTTTTGCTACTTTTGAGTTTCATGCACTCAAATTTTTAATCTGCAAAAACTTTAAACAACTGATCTCTTTCATAGGTTAATTCTTGAAAATCATCAATTAAACCACTTATTAATCCAATCAATTTATTTTTTGAAAAAAGGTGCAACTTTTCTTTTAGAACAAGAATACAAACCTCAGAGTTTTCTTCTTCCTCAAGATCTGAATCTCCTGCAGCCATGAGAGTTGTTTCCTCAGTTTCGTTATTTTCAGATTCTTCAGTTTCCAATCCCCAAGTAGCTGCCTCAGCCCATTATTCCTTAGAGTTTTCTACCTTATCAAGATCTGAGTCTCCTACAGCTATGAAGGTTGTTTCATCAATTCCTTCATCATCAGATTCCTTAGTTCGTGATCCCCAAGTAGCTACCATTGCACATTCCTCCTTTTGTTTTGCGTTCCTTTCCTTTTCAACTCTTTCTTTCCTCCATTCAATTTCCCATTGTGGACAATCCTTGATATGATGATTAGTCTTTCCACACTTGTAGCATCCAAACTGAGATTTTTCATTCGACCACTTCTTAGTACTTGTTTCCTTCATTTCATTCCCTTTTCCTTTTCTGAGGAATTTTTTAAAGTTCTTTGCCAGGAATGCCATATGTTCATCATCAAGATCAGATTCTTCTTCATCAGATGCTTTCAGGGCCATTGATTTTTCATTGAGCATTTCTCCTTCTTTAAGTCATCCATATTCATCTCATATGTTCTGAGATTTCCCACAAGTTCATCAAGTGTCATTATGGAGATATCTTTAGCTTCCCTTATAGCAGTGACTTTTATATCCCATTTTGCTTTTGGAAGAATCCTCAGCACCTTGTCAACCTGCTCCTCTGAGAACCTTCCCTAGAGATGAAAGCTCATTGATCAGCTTTGTAAGTCTAGTGATCATTTCTAATAAAGGTTTACTTTCCTTCATCTTGAAGGTTTCATATTCAGTAAACAACATGGCTACTCGGAATTTCCTTACTTGACTGGTTCCTTCATGAGCATTGACAAGTGCATCCCAGATTTGTTTAGCTGTAGTACAATTTGAGATTTTGTTGTACTCGTCTGGTCCTAGGCCACAAACTAGAATGTTTTTGGTCTTAGCATTTTTCATGAGAGCTGATAGGTCTTCCACAATGAAGTCAATCCTAACCTTTGGAACTTGTACTCCTCCATAGTCTTCATAGGAATGGTAGGTCCAGTAGTTATCATATCCCAGAGTTCATAGCCTTTAGCTTGTATGAAGTCTCCCATGTGTGCCTTCCACCAGCCAAAGTGAGATTCATTGAACATTGGTGGTCTAACAGTTGATTGTCCTTCGATGTGCCCGATAGGTGGTGCAGAATTCATCGCGATCTTTATCTTAGGTGTTAGCATGTATAAGATAACTTGCTCTGATACCAATTGTTACTCTACACGACCTAGATTTTACTTACTTTTCTTTTAAACTTCTCCTAAGTGAACCAGGTTGTCTAACGTGTTTCAATTGTGAAGTAAAGACAGTAAAATAAGAACACAGTATTATACGTGGAAATACCCGGCTCACAAAGGTGTAAAAACCACGACCTGTTCCTCAATAGGATTTACCCCAACTTCACTAAATAAATGAGCCTCAACAACCAAAGATTACAAGAGTTAAGTAACCTAAAGATTAATCAACTAATCTTTATTCTAGCACAAACCTCCAAGGTGTGTGTTCCCAGTGTCTTCGAGTTGCCCTCAATTTAAAGACTAAGATCCTAGATTCAGTTTATAAATCACTGAACTATCAATACAATAAAATCATAAACACTAAGATACTTCCTAGAGTTTGTTCTTGTTCTCCATTCAGTAGCACCTTGAAAGTTAATCACTTGATTGTTTATTGCTCTGTAAGTGCATAAGGAGTATGGACGCATCTCCTCCTATTTATGCTTTTGCTATCAGAAGTTTGTACTCTTTTTCTGACTCTTCTTTCGTTCAACAACACTATTTCATTTAGAGTTTTACTTGCAATGAAACTCCTTTATGAAATAGAAGTCTTCCTTGAAAACCAACGTTTGACATTACTTTGCCAACGTATTCCTTGTATTTCGTTAGTTATCAAAACAATGCTTATCCCAACATCTTACTTTCTGAAAGTATAGCCCACCCATGAAATCAAACTGCCTATGTATTATCTTAACTACTTGAAATGTGTTCTTTGTACTAATTTTTTTAACGTTTCAAAATGAATTTGGCAGTGTACAGTGATGTGGCTGCATATAGGCTGTCTTAATCCGATGACACTAAAGCTATTTACTAGCTGGTATGTGTTAAGAAATTGTATCAATATTCTGCTGCTGAAATTGCATTCATTTTCCTTGATGTAATGCTGAAATTGTTTGCAGAACACACTTATGCAACAGGGGAAGGAAATGGGTTACGTGCTCTACACATATAGAAGTTGTGTTAAAGCGCTTCCTCGGGATAGTAAAGAATTTCAGCTTCTAACAAAAAATATTTTGATCTCTTAATGAGATAAGGTTTTGCATTATCAGTATCTTATACTTTGCATCTATGCTTTTTATTTTTGTTTGTATTGGTGAACATGATTATAATATGTGGTGGTGGTTTGTAGTTTATTTCATAATATATTTGTATATCTTTATATTGGTGGAAGATTTGTGAGAGCAGAAACGATGTGCAACCTCAATTCAAGCTTTAAAATTTAGCTAGAGCAAAGAGCATAACCTTGTTAATTGACTGGTATAATTTCCGCACAACTGCGGCAAGGCATATAACCATGTTAGCTGGTCTTGTTTGCTATATGTTTTAGGCTAACAAATTTTTGGTGATAAGTGGGCAGAGTGGGTCAGATTCTGCATTTTCCTAGCCAGATTTTCCATATTGATAAATGGTGATCCTTAAGGTTTCTTCAAGTCTAGAAGGGGTTTAAGGCCAGGGTGATCCTTTATCCTCTATCTGTTTGTCTTTGTGATGGAAATCCAAGCTTAATATTCAAAAAGGTAGAGAGTTTGGGATGGTTTAAGGGCCTATGCATTGGCAAGAATGGAGAGGATGAAATGGTACTTACACTTTCTATATGCAAATGATACTTTACTTTTTTGTGAGGCAGAAAAAGACCAGCTATTGCATTTAAGAGGGGTTTTATTAAGTTCTCAAGCAATTTCTGGGCTGAATATCTGTCTAAAAGCAGTATATTTAGCATTAATGCAGAATGTTGCATTGAGGAATTAACTGATATTTTGGGGTGTGAAATGAACAAGTTTCCTACAGTATATTTTTCATTAGGGATAAAGAAGAAAGACCAAAGTATTTGGCCACGAGTAACTGATAGATGTACAAATAAGTTTGTTTTAGAATATTTTTTTTTAGATGTACAGACAATCCTCAACTTTGATTAATTCATCATCTTCAAGCTTTGATTTTGGAGTAGAGAATAAAGTTGAAGGAGGAAGACAAGGGAAGGAGGAGAGTGTTCAATATTTAGTTTTAGTCATTTGGATGCAGTACACGTGTTCTATACATTAAAAAAATCTCATAAACATGTATTCCACAAGAGTGGATATAATCTAACTTGTGTTTGATGTCAGCTTACATTACAAATGTTGCACCAGTTCCCCATATGTTGACACATTCAGGTATTTCTTATCTTGCTTAAGATATTTCAATCGACACTGTCAACTTGCTTTTAAGCCTTACACCTATTTATATTAATCACCAATCTTCTATTGTATTCCTATTAAAATCTTGACACTACGAAGAGTACTAATAATACATATTAAGTCAAAAAATAGGTATATATATATATCCTTGACAGACCATTAATATTGATTAATGAAGTAAGGTTTATCTATAGGAAGTTCAGACTATACGAAAAATTATATAGAATAAAATAATCACTATTGGCTAGGACATCTCCATCTTGACAATATTAGTACAAGTCCAATTGGTGGGGTTAGTTTGTTTTTTTTTGGGTTGGGGGGGGGGGGGGGGTT